>NW_026891109.1:0-140641 GCF_015708825.2 Lethenteron reissneri
CTAGCGGGAAGTACCCCGGCGTTGCCCGGGTCTTAAAACTACTCTTAACAATCTAACAGCGGTGCATACTGACTGTGGTGGTACCTGCTATGATTACAGCAGTACATACTGACGGTGACCCCGGCGACCTCCGCGACCCCGGTGACCCCCGCGACCCCGGTGACCCCCACGACCCCGGTGACCCCGGTGCGGCCCCACTCGGCCTACGCGCTCTTCTTCCACGACACTCTGGCGGCCGTCAGGGCCCAGCACCCTGACGTCTCCTTCGGGGAGGCCTCGCGCATCGCCGCCAACACGTGGGGCAGCCTCGCCCACCAGCACAAGCAGTGCTCCTCGTGGTGGTGGTGTGGTGGGGGTGGTGGTAGTGGTGGTGGTGGGGGTGGTGGTGGGGTGGTGGTGGTGGTGGATGTGGTGGTGGTGGGGGTGGTGGTGGTGGTGGTGGGGGTGGTGGGGGTGGTGGTGGTGGACGTGGGGTGGTGGTGGTGGGGGTGGTGGTGGGGGTGGTGGTGGTGGTGGATGTGTGGTGGTGGTGGTGGTGGTGGGGTGGTGGTGGTGGGGATGTGGTGGTGGTGGGGGTGGTGGTGGTGGTGGATGTGGTGGTGGTGGTGGTGGGGGTGGTGGGTGGTGGTGGGGTGTGGTGGTGGTGGGGTGGTGGGGGGTGTGGTGGGGTGGTGGTGGTGGTGGGGGTGGTGGTGTGGTGGTGGTGGGGGGTGGTGGTGGGTGGTGGTGGTGGTGGGGATGTGGTGGTGTGGGGTGTGGGTGGTGGTGGTGGTGGTGGGGGTGGGGGGGTGGTGGGTGGTGGTGGTGGACGTGGGGGTGGTGGGGTGGTGGTGGTGTGGTGGATGTGTGTGGTGGTGGTGGTGGACGTGGTGATGTGTGGTTGTCGACGTGGTGGTGGTGGACGTGGTGGTGGTGGTGGTGGATGTGGAAATGGTGGAGTGGTGACGATGATGATCCTCCGAGTGTGTCGGTGTATTTGGTTTCACAAGCAGACGAACTTACACAGAGACAGTAACCCTGAGACCCGATCTCTATACTAGACGCTGAGACCCTGAGACCCTGAGACCCGATCTCTATACTACGCTGAGACCCTGAGACCCGTCTCTACTCTAGACCCTGAGACCCTTAGACCCTGAGACCCTGAGACCCGGTCTCTACTCTAGACGCCGAGACCCTGAGACCCTGAGACCCTGAGACCCGGTCTCCACTCTAGACGCCGAGACCCTGAGACCCTGAGACCCGGTCTCTACTCTAGACCCTGAGACCCTGAGACCCTGAGACCCTGAGACCCGGTCTCCATCTAGACGCCGAGACCCTGAGACCCTGAGACCCGGTCTCTACTCTAGACCCTGAGACCCTGAGACCCTGAGACCCTGAGACCCGGTCTCCACTCTAGACGCCGAGACCCTGAGACCCTGAGACCCTGAGACCCTGAGACCCGGTCTCCACTCTAGACGCCGAGACCCTGAGACCCTGAGACCCGGTCTCTACTCTAGACCCTGAGACCCGGTCTCTACTCTAGACACAGAGACCCTGAGACCCGGTCTCTACTCTAGACCCTGAGACCCTGAGACCCAGTCTCGACTGACCTGGTCGCTTTCCGTTTTGTTTTGCGTCTCGCAGGTTTACAAGAAGAAGGCTGACGATGCCAAGAAGGAATATCTGAAGGCGTCGGTGGCCTACAAGGCCAAGTTAGCCGCCAAGGTGAGGAGTCGGAAGCACGAGCAGCAGCAGAAGCGTCGTCGGTTTCGTTCGTACGGAGTCTCACCCCAGGGTCTAGAGTAGAGACCGGGTCTCAGGGTCTCAGGGTCTAGAGTAGAGACCGGGTCTCAGGGTCTAGAGTAGAGACCGGGTCTCAGGGTCTAGAGTAGAGACCGGGTCTCAGGGTCTCAGCGTCTAGAGTAGAGACCGGGTCTCAGGGTCTAGAGTAGAGACCGGGTCTCAGGGTCTAGAGTAGAGACCGGGTCTCAGGGTCTAGAGTAGAGACCGGGTCTCAGGGTCTAGAGTAGAGACCGGGTCTCAGGGTCTCAGCGTCTAGAGTAGAGACCGGGTCTCAGGGTCTAGAGTAGAGACCGGGTCTCAGGGTCTAGAGTAGAGACCGGGTCTCAGGGTCTAGAGTAGAGACCGGGTCTCAGGGTCTCAGCGTCTAGAGTAGAGGACCGGGTCTCAGGGTCTAGAGTAGAGACCGGGTCTCAGGGTCTAGAGTAGAGACCGGGTCTCAGGGTCTAGAGTAGAGACCGGGTCTCAGGGTCTAGAGTAGAGACCGGGTCTCAGGGTCTAGAGTAGAGACCGGGTCTCAGGTCTAGAGTAGAGACCGGGTCTCAGGGTCTCAGAGTCTAGAGTGGAGACCGGGTCTCAGGGTCTCAGTGTCTAGAGTAGAGACCGGGTCTCAGGGTCTCAGAGTCTCAGTGTCTAGAGTAGAGACCGGGTCTCAGGGTCTCAGGGTTTCAGGGTCTCAGGGTCTAGAGTGGAGACCAGGTCTCAGGGTCTAGAATGGGACCGCGTCTCAGGGTCTCAGAGTCTCAGGGTCTCAGGGTCTCAGGGTCTCAGGGTCTAGAGTAGAGACCGGGTCTCAGGGTCTCAGGGTCTAGAGTGGGGACCGGGTCTCAGGGTCTCAGGGTCTCAGGGTCTCAGGGTCTCAGGGTCTAGAGTAGAGACCGGGTCTCAGGGTCTCAGGGTCTCAGGGTCTAGAGTGGGGACCGGGTCTCAGGGTCTCAGGGTCTAGAGTGGGGACCGGGTCTCAGGGTCAGAGTCTAGAGTAGAGACCGGGTCTCAGGGTCTCAGAGTCTCAGGGTCTAGAGTAGAGACCGGGTCTCAGGGTCTCAGAGTCTCAGGGTCTCAGGGTCTCAGGGTCTAGAGTAGAGACCGGGTCTCAGGGTCTCAGCGTCTAGAGTAGAGACCGGGTCTCAGGGTCTCAGGGTCTCAGAGTCTCAGGGTCTCAGGGTCTCAGGGTCTAGAGTGGAGACCGGGTCTCAGGGTCTCAGAGTCTCAGTGTCTAGAGTGGAGACCAGGTCTCAGGGTCTCAGGGTCTCAGGGTCTAGAATGGGGACCGCGTCTCAGGGTCTCAGAGTCTCAGGGTCTCAGGGTCTCAGGGTCTCAGGGTCTAGAGTAGAGACCGGGTCTCAGGGTCTCAGAGTCTCAGTGTCTAGAGTAGAGACCGGGTCTCAGGGTCTCAGGGTTTCAGGGTCTCAGGGTCTAGAGTGGAGACCAGGTCTCAGGGTCTCAGGGTCTAGAATGGGGACCGCGTCTCAGGGTCTCAGAGTCTCAGGGTCTCAGGGTCTCAGGGTCTCAGGGTCTAGAGTAGAGACCGGGTCTCAGGGTCTCAGGGTCTAGAGTGGGGACCGGGTCTCAGGGTCTCAGGGTCTAGAGTGGGGACCGGGTTTCAGGGTCTCAGGGTCTCAGGGTCTCAGGGTCTAGAGTAGAGACCGGGTCTCAGGGTCTCAGGTCTCAGGGTCTAGAGTGGGGACCGGGTCTCAGGGTCTCAGGGTCTAGAGTGGGGACCGGGTCTGAGGGTCTCAGGGTCTCAGGGTCTAGAGTAGAGACCGGGTCTCAGGGTCAGAGTCTAGAGTAGAGACCGGGTCTCAGGGTCTCAGAGTCTCAGGGTCTAGAGTAGAGACCGGGTCTCAGGGTCTCAGAGTCTCAGGGTCTCAGGGTCTAGAGTAGAGACCGGGTCTCAGGGTCTCAGAGTCTAGAGTAGAGACCGGGTCTCAGAGTCTCAGGGTCTCAGGGTCTCAGGGTCTAGAGTAGAGACCGGGTCTCAGGGTCTCAGCGTCTAGAGTAGAGACCGGGTCTCAGGGTCTCAGGGTCTCAGAGTCTCAGGGTCTCAGGGTCTCAGGGTCTAGAGTGGAGACCGGGTCTCAGGGTCTCAGAGTCTCAGTGTCTAGAGTGGAGACCAGGTCTCAGGGTCTCAGGGTCTCAGGGTCTAGAATGGGGACCGCGTCTCAGGGTCTCAGAGTCTCAGGGTCTCAGGGTCTCAGGGTCTCAGGGTCTAGAGTAGAGACCGGGTCTCAGGGTCTCAGGGTCTCAGGGTCTAGAGTGGGGACCGGGTCTCAGGGTCTCAGGGTCTCAGGGTCTAGAGTGGGGACCGGGTCTCAGGGTCTCAGGGTCTCAGGGTCTCAGGGTCTAGAGTGGGGACCGGGTCTCAGGGTCTCAGGGTCTCAGGGTCTAGAGTGGAGACCGGGTCTCAGGGTCTCAGGGTCTCAGGGTCTAGAGTGGGGACCGGGTCTCAGGGTCTCAGGGTCTAGAGTGGGGACCGGGTCTCAGGGTCTCAGGGTCTCAGGGTCTCAGGGTCTTAGGGTCTAGAGTGGGGACCGGGTCTCAGGGTCTCAGGGTCTCAAGGTCTAGAGTGGGGACCGAGTCTCAGGGTCTCAGGGTCTCAGGGTCTCAGAGTCTCAGGGTCTAGAGTGGGGACCGGGTCTCAGGGTCTCAGGGTCTCAGGGTCTAGAGTGGAGACCGGGTCTCAGGGTCTCAGGGTCTCAGGGTCTAGAGTGGGGACCGGGTCTCAGGGTCTCAGGGTCTCAGGGTCTAGAGTGGGGACCGGGTCTCAGGGTCTCAGGGTCTAGAGTGGGGACCGGGTCTCAGGGTCTCAGGGTCTCAGGGTCTCAGGGTCTAAAGTGGGGACCGGGTCTCAGGGTCTCAGGGTCTCAAGGTCTAGAGTGGGGACCGAGTCTCAGGGTCTCAGGGTCTCAGGGTCTCAGAGTCTCAGGGTCTAGAGTGGGGACCGGGTCTCAGGGTCTCAGGGTCTAGAGTGGAGACCGGGTCTCAGGGTCTCAGGGTCTCAGGGTCTAGAGTGGGGACCGGGTCTCAGGGTCTCAGGGTCTAGAGTGGAGACCGGGTCTCAGGGTCTCAGGGTCTCAGGGTCTCAGCGTCTCATGGTCTCAGGGTCTCAGGGTCTAGAGTAGAGACCGGGTCTCAGGGGCTCAGGGTCTCAAGGTCTCAGAGTCTCAGGGTCTCAGAGTGGAGACTGGGGTGTGACGTCATCCCGGCCGCTCCCCCAGGACCGTGCTGCTACTGCTGCCACGGTGACGCCACCGCCACCACCACCGGCCGCACGCTTGCCGCACTCAGGAACGCCGCGGCTTGTCCCGTTCTACGGAACGCCGGGCGGGACGGGGGTTCTCCTCCTGTCTACCGCCACCACCATCACCACCTCCTCCACCTCCTCCTCCTCCTGCTCCTCCACCACCTCCTCCTCCTCCTGCTCCTCCACCTCCTCCACCTCCTCCACCTCCTCCACCTCCTGCTCCTCCACCACCTCCTCCTCCTCCACCTCCTCTGACGTCATCTTGACACGATTCCTGTCGGCAAAAACAACAACCACCACCACCACATCCTCCTCTCACGTCTTCGCCACCACAAGCACCACCTCAGCCGTCGGCAGCCGCCAGGTACCACAACCACCAACCACAAGCACTAATCACAACCACCAACCACAACCACCAACCACAACCACCAACCACAACCACCAACCACAACCACTAATCACAACCACCAACCACAACCACCAACCACAACCACCAACCACAACCACCAACCACAACCACCAACCACAACCACTAATCACAACCACCAACCACAACCACCAACCACAACCACCAACCACACCACCACCACACCACCAACCCTAGCACTAATCACAACCACCAACCACAACCACCAACCACAACCACCAACCACAACCACCAACCCAACCACTAATCACAACCACCAACCACAAGCACTAATCACAACCACCAACCACAACCACCAACCACAACCACCAACCACCAACCACCAACACAAGCACTAACCAACCACAACCACCAACCACAACCACCAACCACAACCACCAACCACAACCACCAACCACAACCACCAACCACACCACCAACCACTAGCACTAATCACAACCACCAACCACAACCACCAACCACAACCACCAACCACAACCACCAACCACAACCAACCAACCACAACCACCAACCACTAGCACTAATCACAACCACCAACCACAACCCCAACCACAACCACCAACCACAACCACCAACCACAACCACCAACCACAACCACCAACCACTAGCACTAATCACAACCACCAACCACAACCACCAACCACAACCACCAACCACAACCACCAACCACTAGCACTAATCACAACCACCAACCACAACCACCAACCACAACCACCAACCACAACCACCAACCACAACCACCAACCACAACCACCAACCACTAGCACTAATCACAACCACCAACCACAACCACTAATCACAACCACCAACCACAACCACTAATCACAACCACCAACCACTAGCACTAATCACAACCACCAACCACAAGCACTAATCACAACCACCAACCACAACCACCAACCACAACCACTAATCACAACCACCAACCACAAGCACTAATCACAACCACCAACCACAACCACCAACCACAACCACCAACCACCAACCACAAGCACTAATCACAACCACCAACCACAACCACCAACCACAACCACCAACCACAACCACCAACCACAACCACCAACCACAACCACCAACCACAACCACCAACCACAACCACCAACCACAACCACCAACCACTAGCACTAATCACAACCACCAACCACAACCACCACCAACCACCAACCACAACCACCAACCACAACCACCAACCACAACCACCAACCACTAGCACTAATCACAACCACCAACCACAACCACCAACCACAACCACCAACCACAACCACCAACCACAACCACCAACCACAACCACCAACCACTAGCACTAATCACAACCACCAACCACAACCACCAACCACAACCACCAACCACAACCACCAACCACTAGCACTAATCACAACCACCAACCACAACCACCAACCACAACCACCAACCACAACCACCAACCACAACCACCAACCACAACCACCAACCACTAGCACTAATCACAACCACCAACCACAACCACTAATCACAACCACCAACCACAACCACTAATCACAACCACCAACCACTAGCACTAATCACAACCACCAACCACAAGCACTAATCACAACCACCAACCACAACCACCAACCACAACCACTAATCACAACCACCAACCACTAGCACTAATCACAACCACCAACCACAACCACCACCGCCCTTGGCTTGTCAAGCAATCGCTCACAAACTCACTCACTCAATTTGTCAGTCTGTGGGTCTCTACTGTGTGAGTAGTCTGTGGGTCTCTACTGTGTGAGTAGTCTGTGGGTCTCTACTGTGTGAGTAGTCTGTGGGTCTCTACTGTGTGAGTAGCCTGTGGGTCTCTACTGTGTGAGTAGTCTGTGGGTCTCTACTGTGTGAGTAGTCTGTGGGTCTCTACTGTGTGAGTAGTCTGTGGGTCTCTACTGTGTGAGTAGTCTGTGGGTCTCTACTGTGTGAGTAGTATGTGGGTCTCTACTGTGTGAGTAGTCTGTGGTCTCTACTGTGTGAGTAGTCTGTGGGTCTCTACTGTGTGAGTAGTCTGTGGTCTCTACTGTGTGAGTAGTATGTGGGTCTCTACTGTGTGAGTAGTCTGTGGGTCTCTACTGGTGAGTAGTCTGTGGGTCTCTACTGTGTGAGTAGTCTGTGGGTCTCTACTGTGTGAGTAGTCTGTGGGTCTCTACTGTGTGAGTAGTCTGTGGGTCTCTACTGTGTGAGTAGTCTGTGGGTCTCTACTGTGTGAGTAGTCTGTGGGTCTCTACTGTGTGAGTAGTCTGTGGGTCTCTACTGTGTGAGTAGTCTGTGGGTCTCTACTGTGTGAGTAGTCTGTGGGTCTCTACTGTGTGAGTAGTCTGTGGGTCTCTACTGTGTGAGTAGTCTGTGGGTCTCTACTGTGTGAGTAGTCTGTGGGTCTCTACTGTGTGAGTAGTCTATGGGTCTCTACTGTGTGAGTAGTCTATGGGTCTCTACTGTGTGTGTAGTCTGTGGGTCTCTACTGTGTGTGTAGTCTGTGGGTCTCTACTGTGTGAGTAGTCTGTGGGTCTCTACTGTGTGAGTAGTCTATGGGTCTCTACTGTGTGAGTAGTCTATGGGTCTCTACTGTGTGTGTAGTCTGTGGGTCTCTACTGTGTGTGTAGTCTGTGGGTCTCTACTGTGTGAGTAGTCTATGGGTCTCTACTGTGTGAGTAGTCTGTGGGTCTCTACTGTGTGTGTAGTCTGTGGGTCTCTACTGTGTGAGTACTCTGTGGGTCTCTACTGTGTGAGTAGTCTGTGGGTCTCTACTGTGTGTGTAGTCTGTGGGTCTCTACTGTGTGAGTAGTCTTTGGGTCTCTACTGTGTGAGTAGTCTGTGGGTCTCTACTGTGTGAGTAGTCTGTAGGTCTCTACTGTGTGAGTAGTCTGTGGGTCTCTACTGTGTGAGTAGTCTGTGGGTCTCTACTGTGTGAGTAGTCTGTGGGTCTCTACTGTGTGAGTAGTCTATGGGTCTCTACTGTGTGAGTAGTCTGTGGGTCTCTACTGTGTGAGTAGTATGTGGGTCTCTACTGTGTGAGTAGTCTGTGGGTCTCTACTGTGTGAGTAGTCTGTGGGTCTCTACTGTGTGAGTAGTCTGTGGGTCTCTACTGTGTGAGTAGTCTGTGGGTCTCTGTGTGTGTAGTCTGTGGGTCTCTACTGTGTGAGTAGTCTATGGGTCTCTGCTGTGTGAGTAGTATGTGGGTCTCTACTGTGTGAGTAGTCTGTGGGTCTCTACTGTGTGTGTAGTCTGTGGGTCTCTACTGTGTGAGTAGTCTGTGGGTCTCTACTGTGTGAGTAGTCTGTGGGTCTCTACTGTGTGAGTAGTCTGTGGGTCTCTACTGTGTGAGTAGTCTGTGGGTCTCTGTGTGTGTAGTCTGTGGGTCTCTACTGTGTGAGTAGTCTGTGGGTCTCTACTGTGTGAGTAGTCTGTGGGTCTCTACTGTGTGAGTAGTCTGTGGGTCTCTACTGTGTGAGTAGTATGTGGGTCTCTACTGTGTGAGTAGTCTGTGGGTCTCTACTGTGTGAGTAGTCTGTGGGTCTCTACTGTGTGAGTAGTATGTGGGTCTCTACTGTGTGAGTAGTCTGTGGGTCTCTACTGTGTGAGTAGTCTGTGGGTCTCTACTGTGTGTGTAGTCTGTGGGTCTCTACTGTGTGTGTAGTCTGTGGGTCTCTACTGTGTGAGTAGTATGTGGGTCTCTACTGTGTGAGTAGTCTGTGGGTCTCTACTGTGTGAGTAGTCTGTGGGTCTCTACTGTGTGAGTAGTCTGTGGGTCTCTACTGTGTGAGTAGTCTGTGGGTCTCTACTGTGTGAGTAGTATGTGGGTCTCTACTGTGTGAGTAGTCTGTGGGTCTCTACTGTGTGAGTAGTCTGTGGGTCTCTACTGTGTGAGTAGTCTGTGGGTCTCTACTGTGTGAGTAGTCTGTGGGTCTCTACTGTGTGAGTAGTCTGTGGGTCTCTACTGTGTGAGTAGTCTGTGGGTCTCTACTGTGTGAGTAGTCTGTGGGTCTCTGTGTGTGAGTAGTCTGTGGGTCTCTGTGTGTGAGTAGTCTGTGGGTCTCTACTGTGGGAGTAGTCTGTGGTTCTCTACTGTGTGAGTAGTCTGTGGGTCTCTACTGTGTGAGTAGTCTGTGGGTCTCTGTGTGAGTAGTCTGTGGGTCTCTGTGTGAGTAGTCTGTGGGTCTCTGTGTGAGTAGTCTATGGAGTCTCTGTGTGAGTAGTCTATGGGTCTCTGTGTGAGTAGTCTATGGGTCTCTGTGTGAGTAGTCTGTGGGTCTCTGTGTGAGTAGTCTATTGGTCTCTGTGTGAGTAGTCTATGGGTCTCTGTGTGAGTAGTCTATGGGTCTCTGTGTGAGTAGTCTATGGGTCTCTGTGTGAGTAGTCTATGGGTCTCTGTGTGAGTAGTCTGTGGGTCTCTGTGTGAGTAGTCTATGGGTCTCTGTGTGAGTAGTCTATGGGTCTCTGTGTGAGTAGTCTATGGGTCTCTGTGTGAGTAGTCTATGGGTCTCTGTGTGAGTAGTCTGTGGGTCTCTGTGTGAGTAGTCTGTGGGTCTCTGTGTGAGTAGTCTGTGGGTCTCTGTGTGAGTAGTCTATGGGTCTCTGTGTGAGTAGTCTATGGGTCTCTGTGTGAGTAGTCTATGGGTCTCTGTGTGAGTAGTCTATGGGTCTCTGTGTGAGTAGTCTATGGGTCTCTGTGTGAGTAGTCTGTGGGTCTCTGTGTGAGTAGTCTATTGGTCTCTGTGTGAGTAGTCTATGGGTCTCTGTGTGAGTAGTCTATGGGTCTCTGTGTGAGTAGTCTGTGGGTCTCTGTGTGAGTAGTCTATGGGTCTCTGTGTGAGTAGTCTATGGGTCTCTGTGTGAGTAGTCTATGGGTCTCTGTGTGAGTAGTCTGTGGGTCTCTGTGTGAGTAGTCTGTGGGTCTCTGTGTGAGTAGTCTGTGGGTCTCTGTGTGAGTAGTCTGTGGGTCTCTGTGTGAGTAGTCTGTGGGTCTCTGTGTGAGTAGTCTGTGGGTCTCTGTGTGAGTAGTCTATGGGTCTCTGTGTGAGTAGTCTATGAGTCTCTATGAGTAGTCTATGGGTTCTGTGTGAGTAGTCTATGGGTCTCTGTGTGAGTAGTCTATGGGTCTCTGTGTGAGTAGTCTATGGGTCTCTGTGTGAGTAGTCTGTGGGTCTCTGTGTGAGTAGTCTATGGGTCTCTGTGTGAGTAGTCTATGGGTCTCTGTGTGAGTAGTCTATGGGTCTCTGTGTGAGTAGTCTGTGGGTCTCTGTATGAGTAGTCTATGGGTCTCTGTGTGATGAGTCTGTGTGTCTCTGTGTGGTGAGTCTGTGGGTCTCTGTGTGGTGAGTCTGTGGGTCTCTGTGTGGTGAGTCTGTGGGTCTCTGTGTGGTGAGTCTATGGGTCTCTGTGTGAGTAGTCTGTGGGTCTCTGTGTGAGTAGTCTATGGGTCTCTGTGTGAGTAGTCTGTGGGTCTCTGTGTGAGTAGTCTATGGGTCTCTACTGTGTGAGTAGTCTGTGGGTCTCTGTGTGAGTAGTCTATGAGTCTCTGTGTGAGTAGTCTGTGGGTCTCTGTGTGAGTAGTCTATGGGTCTCTGTGTGAGTAGTCTGTGGGTCTTTGTGTGAGTAGTCTATGGGTCTCTGTGTGAGTAGTCTGTGGGTCTCTGTGTGAGTAGTCTATGGGTCTCTGTGTGAGTAGTCTATGGGTCTCTGTGTGAGTAGTCTATGGGTCTCTGTGTGAGTAGTCTGTGGGTCTCTGTATGAGTAGCCTATGGGTCTCTGTGTGATGAGTCTGTGTGTCTCTGTGTGGTGAGTGTGTGGGTCTCTGTGTTGTGAGTCTGTGGGTCTCTGTGTGGTGAGCCTGTGGGTCTCTGTGTGGTGAGTCTATGGGTCTCTGTGTGAGTAGTCTGTGGGTCTCTGTGTGAGTAGTCTGTGGGTCTCTGTGTGAGTAGTCTGTGGGTCTCTGTGTGAGTAGTATGTGGGTCTCTACTGTGTGAGTAGTCTGTGGGTCTCTGTGTGAGTAGTCTATGGGTCTGTGTGAGTAGTCTGTGCGTCTCTGTGTGAGTAGTCTGTGGGTCTCTGTGTGAGTAGTCTGTGGGTCTCTGTGTGAGTAGTCTATGGGTCTCTGTGTGAGTAGTCTGTGGGTCTCTGTGTGAGTAGTCTGTGCGTCTCTGTGTGAGTAGTCTGTGGGTCTCTGTGTGAGTAGTCTATGGGTCTCTGTGTGAGTAGTCTGTGGGTCTCTGTGTGAGTAGTCTGTGCGTCTCTGTGTGAGTAGTCTGTGGGTCTCTGTGTGAGTAGTCTATGGGTCTGTGTGAGTAGTCTGTGTGTCTCTGTGTGAGTAGTCTGTGGGTCTCTGTGTGAGTAGTCTATGGGTCTCTGTGTGAGTAGTCTATGGGTCTCTGTGTGAGTAGTCTGTGGGTATCTGTATGAGTAGCCTATGGGTCTCTGTGTGATGAGTCTGTGTGTCTCTGTGTTGTGAGTCTGTGGGTCTCTGTGTGGTGAGCCTGTGGGTCTCTGTGTGGTGAGTCTATGGGTCTCTGTGTGAGTAGTCTATGGGTCTCTGTGTGAGTAGTCTGTGGGTCTCTGTGTGAGTAGTCTGTGCGTCTCTGTGTGAGTAGTCTGTGGGTCTCTGTGTGAGTAGTATGTGGGTCTCTACTGTGTGAGTAGTCTGTGGGTCTCTGTGTGAGTAGTCTGTGGGTCTCTGTGTGAGTAGTCTATGGGTCTGTGTGAGTAGTCTGTGCGTCTCTGTGTGAGTAGTCTGTGGGTCTCTGTGTGAGTAGTCTGTGGGTCTCTGTGTGAGTAGTCTATGGGTCTCTGTGTGAGTAGTCTGTGGGTCTCTGTGTGAGTAGTCTGTGCGTCTCTGTGTGAGTAGTCTGTGGGTCTCTGTGTGAGTAGTCTATGGGTCTCTGTGTGAGTAGTCTGTGGGTCTCTGTGTGAGTAGTCTGTGCGTCTCTGTGTGAGTAGTCTGTGGGTCTCTGTGTGAGTAGTCTATGGGTCTGTGTGAGTAGTCTGTGTGTCTCTGTGTGAGTAGTCTGTGGGTCTCTGTGTGAGTAGTCTATGGGTCTCTGTGTGAGTAGTCTATGGGTCTCTGTGTGAGTAGTCTGTGGGTATCTGTATGAGTAGCCTATGGGTCTCTGTGTGATGAGTCTGTGTGTCTCTGTGTTGTGAGTCTGTGGGTCTCTGTGTGGTGAGCCTGTGGGTCTCTGTGTGGTGAGTCTATGGGTCTCTATGTGAGTAGTCTGTGGGTCTCTGTGTGAGTAGTCTGTGGGTCTCTGTGTGAGTAGTCTGTGCGTCTCTGTGTGAGTAGTCTATGGGTCTCTGTGTGAGTAGTCTGTGGGTCTCTGTGTGAGTAGTCTGTGGGTCTCTGTGTGAGTAGTCTGTGGGTCTCTGTGTGAGTAGTCTGTGGGTCTCTGTGTGAGTAGTCTGTGGGTCTCTGTGTGAGTAGTCTGTGGGTCTCTGTGTGAGTAGTCTGTGGGTCTCTGTGTGAGTAGTCTATGGGTCTCTGTGTGAGTAGTCTATGAGTCTCTATGAGTAGTCTATGGGTTTCTGTGTGAGTAGTCTATGGGTCTCTGTGTGAGTAGTCTATGGGTCTCTGTGTGAGTAGTCTGTGGGTCTCTGTGTGAGTAGTCTATGGGTCTCTGTGTGAGTAGTCTATGGGTCTCTGTGTGAGTAGTCTATGGGTCTCTGTGTGAGTAGTCTGTGGGTCTCTGTATGAGTAGTCTATGGGTCTCTGTGTGATGAGTCTGTGTGTCTCTGTGTGGTGAGTCTGTGGGTCTCTGTGTGGTGAGTCTGTGGGTCTCTGTGTGGTGAGTCTGTGGGTCTCTGTGTGGTGAGTCTATGGGTCTCTGTGTGAGTAGTCTGTGGGTCTCTGTGTGAGTAGTCTATGGGTCTCTGTGTGAGTAGTCTGTGGGTCTCTGTGTGAGTAGTCTATGGGTCTCTACTGTGTGAGTAGTCTGTGGGTCTCTGTGTGAGTAGTCTATGAGTCTCTGTGTGAGTAGTCTGTGGGTCTCTGTGTGAGTAGTCTATGGGTCTCTGTGTGAGTAGTCTGTGGGTCTTTGTGTGAGTAGTCTATGGGTCTCTGTGTGAGTAGTCTGTGGGTCTCTGTGTGAGTAGTCTATGGGTCTCTGTGTGAGTAGTCTATGGGTCTCTGTGTGAGTAGTCTATGGGTCTCTGTGTGAGTAGTCTGTGGGTCTCTGTATGAGTAGCCTATGGGTCTCTGTGTGATGAGTCTGTGTGTCTCTGTGTGGTGAGTCTGTGGGTCTCTGTGTTGTGAGTCTGTGGGTCTCTGTGTGGTGAGCCTGTGGGTCTCTGTGTGGTGAGTCTATGGGTCTCTGTGTGAGTAGTCTGTGGGTCTCTGTGTGAGTAGTCTGTGGGTCTCTGTGTGAGTAGTCTGTGGGTCTCTGTGTGAGTAGTATGTGGGTCTCTACTGTGTGAGTAGTCTGTGGGTCTCTGTGTGAGTAGTCTGTGGGTCTCTGTGTGAGTAGTCTATGGGTCTGTGTGAGTAGTCTGTGCGTCTCTGTGTGAGTAGTCTGTGGGTCTCTGTGTGAGTAGTCTGTGGGTCTCTTTGTGAGTAGTCTATGGGTCTCTGTGTGAGTAGTCTGTGGGTCTCTGTGTGAGTAGTCTGTGCGTCTCTGTGTGAGTAGTCTGTGGGTCTCTGTGTGAGTAGTCTATGGGTCTCTGTGTGAGTAGTCTGTGGGTCTCTGTGTGAGTAGTCTGTGCGTCTCTGTGTGAGTAGTCTGTGGGTCTCTGTGTGAGTAGTCTATGGGTCTGTGTGAGTAGTCTGTGTGTCTCTGTGTGAGTAGTCTGTGGGTCTCTGTGTGAGTAGTCTATGGGTCTCTGTGTGAGTAGTCTATGGGTCTCTGTGTGAGTAGTCTGTGGGTATCTGTATGAGTAGCCTATGGGTCTCTGTGTGATGAGTCTGTGTGTCTCTGTGTTGTGAGTCTGTGGGTCTCTGTGTGGTGAGCCTGTGGGTCTCTGTGTGGTGAGTCTATGGGTCTCTGTGTGAGTAGTCTATGGGTCTCTGTGTGAGTAGTCTGTGGGTCTCTGTGTGAGTAGTCTGTGCGTCTCTGTGTGAGTAGTCTGTGGGTCTCTGTGTGAGTAGTATGTGGGTCTCTACTGTGTGAGTAGTCTGTGGGTCTCTGTGTGAGTAGTCTGTGGGTCTCTGTGTGAGTAGTCTATGGGTCTGTGTGAGTAGTCTGTGCGTCTCTGTGTGAGTAGTCTGTGGGTCTCTGTGTGAGTAGTCTGTGGGTCTCTGTGTGAGTAGTCTATGGGTCTCTGTGTGAGTAGTCTGTGGGTCTCTGTGTGAGTAGTCTGTGCGTCTCTGTGTGAGTAGTCTGTGGGTCTCTGTGTGAGTAGTCTATGGGTCTCTGTGTGAGTAGTCTGTGGGTCTCTGTGTGAGTAGTCTGTGCGTCTCTGTGTGAGTAGTCTGTGGGTCTCTGTGTGAGTAGTCTATGGGTCTGTGTGAGTAGTCTGTGTGTCTCTGTGTGAGTAGTCTGTGGGTCTCTGTGTGAGTAGTCTATGGGTCTCTGTGTGAGTAGTCTATGGGTCTCTGTGTGAGTAGTCTGTGGGTATCTGTATGAGTAGCCTATGGGTCTCTGTGTGATGAGTCTGTGTGTCTCTGTGTTGTGAGTCTGTGGGTCTCTGTGTGGTGAGCCTGTGGGTCTCTGTGTGGTGAGTCTATGGGTCTCTATGTGAGTAGTCTGTGGGTCTCTGTGTGAGTAGTCTGTGGGTCTCTGTGTGAGTAGTCTGTGCGTCTCTGTGTGAGTAGTCTATGGGTCTCTGTGTGAGTAGTCTGTGGGTCTCTGTGTGAGTAGTCTGTGGGTCTCTGTGTGAGTAGTCTGTGGGTCTCTGTGTGAGTAGTCTGTGGGTCTCTGTGTGAGTAGTCTGTGGGTCTCTGTGTGAGTAGTCTGTGGGTCTCTGTGTGAGTAGTCTGTGGGTCTCTGTGTGAGTAGTCTATGGGTCTCTGTGTGAGTAGTCTGTGGGTCTCTGTGTGAGTAGTCTATGGGTCTCTGTGTGAGTAGTCTATGGGTCTCTGTGTGAGTAGTCTATGGGTCTCTGTGTGAGTAGTCTGTGGGTCTCTGTATGAGTAGCCTATGGGTCTCTGTGTGATGAGTCTGTGTGTCTCTGTGTGGTGAGTCTGTGGGTCTCTGTGTTGTGAGTCTGTGGGTCTCTGTGTGGTGAGCCTGTGGGTCTCTGTGTGGTGAGTCTATGGGTCTCTGTGTGAGTAGTCTGTGGGTCTCTGTGTGAGTAGTCTGTGGGTCTCTGTGTGAGTAGTCTGTGGGTCTCTGTGTGAGTAGTATGTGGGTCTCTACTGTGTGAGTAGTCTGTGGGTCTCTGTGTGAGTAGTCTGTGGGTCTCTGTGTGAGTAGTCTATGGGTCTGTGTGAGTAGTCTGTGCGTCTCTGTGTGAGTAGTCTGTGGGTCTCTGTGTGAGTAGTCTGTGGGTCTCTGTGTGAGTAGTCTATGGGTCTCTGTGTGAGTAGTCTGTGGGTCTCTGTGTGAGTAGTCTGTGCGTCTCTGTGTGAGTAGTCTGTGGGTCTCTGTGTGAGTAGTCTATGGGTCTCTGTGTGAGTAGTCTGTGGGTCTCTGTGTGAGTAGTCTGTGCGTCTCTGTGTGAGTAGTCTGTGGGTCTCTGTGTGAGTAGTCTATGGGTCTGTGTGAGTAGTCTGTGTGTCTCTGTGTGAGTAGTCTGTGGGTCTCTGTGTGAGTAGTCTATGGGTCTCTGTGTGAGTAGTCTATGGGTCTCTGTGTGAGTAGTCTGTGGGTATCTGTATGAGTAGCCTATGGGTCTCTGTGTGATGAGTCTGTGTGTCTCTGTGTTGTGAGTCTGTGGGTCTCTGTGTGGTGAGCCTGTGGGTCTCTGTGTGGTGAGTCTATGGGTCTCTGTGTGAGTAGTCTATGGGTCTCTGTGTGAGTAGTCTGTGGGTCTCTGTGTGAGTAGTCTGTGCGTCTCTGTGTGAGTAGTCTGTGGGTCTCTGTGTGAGTAGTCTGTGGGTCTCTGTGTGAGTAGTCTGTGGGTCTCTGTGTGAGTAGTCTGTGGGTCTCTGTGTGAGTAGTCTGTGGGTCTCTGTGTGAGTAGTCTGTGGGTCTCTGTGTGAGTAGTCTGTGGGTCTCTGTGTGAGTAGTCTGTGGGTCTCTGTGTGAGTAGTCTGTGGGTCTCTATGTTGTTCCTCCAGTCTTGTAGGAGAGGAAGAAGAGGAGTAAGACCCGGTGCGGATCCCGCGGATCGGACTGCAGGAGCCGGGCTGACTCTGGCTCTGTGCTCCCGATCCGGATGCCGGAACTTGCCTGTGGAGAACAGCGACTGGGATCTGGAGTATTGCAGCAGTGAGTGTGTGGTACAGCACTGCAGGTGTGTGTACGTGTGTGTCTGTGTGTCTGTGTGTGTGTGTCTGTGTGTCTGTGTGTGTGTGTGTCTGTGTGTGTCTGTGTGTGTGTCCGTGTGTGTGTGTGTTTGTGTGTGTGTCTGTGTGTGTGTGTCTGTGTGTGTCTGTGTGTGTGTGTGTGTGTCTGTGTGTGTGTGTCTGTGTGTGTGTCTGTGTGTGTGTGTGTCTGTGTGTGTGTGTCTGTGTGTGTGTCTGTGTGTGTGTCTGTGTGTGTGTGTCTGTGTGTGTGTGTCTGTGTGTGTGTGTCTGTGTGTGTGTGTCTGTGTGTGTGTCTGTGTGTGTCTGTGTGTGTCTGTGTGTGTGTCTGTGTGTGTCTGTTTGTGTGTGTCTGTGTGTGTGTGTCTGTGTGTGTGTGTCTGTGTGTGTGTGTCTGTGTGTCTGTGTGTGTGTGTGTATTGACCTGGTCAAGGCCTATGATACCATCAATAGGCCTGGACTCTGGGTTGTTCTTCGTGCTTTCGGAGTCCCTGACCCTCTGCTCACGATCATTAAGGACCTTCATGATGGTGAGCGGGCCCGGGTAAAACTACGTGGCCGGGAGTCGGAGCCTTTCCCTGTATACCTTGGGGTGCGACAGGGATGTCCTCTGGCTCCCACATTATTTAACATCTATTTTGACCGCGTAGTTCGTGAAGCCTTCAATAGCTGTGTAGTGGGTTCGAATTAGGTGCACACACACGCAGCTTGGAGGCAACACTATTTATTAAACGGTAAGTAATATAACACTGTACATGAGGTGGTGACCACCTTCCTCAACTCACTAACACTCTGGAACGCGACACAGACTGGACCAGGCAGGCAACGGCCTGCCTGGTCCAGGACGACGACTCGGGACTTGACGACCGATGATGTCTTCACTTTGGAGTACAGTACAACAGCCTCGCTCTGCGTTCACACCACGCTTATATCTGCTTTGGCGTGGCCGGCTCCGTCCAGGCCACGCCTCCCTTCCCCCACCTCTGGGAAGGTCCGGATCCCTCCACCACGTGACCCCCCAGGCACCCCCTTGGGGCCCCCAGCCCTCGTACGTGCCGACACAGTAGTGACCGTTCTATGTCACTACAGTTGTACCGGGGGAATTTTCATTTGGTACAGATATAATGGGAGGCTGATCAACGCCCGGGTGCGATCAAGGGATGGCTCCCTATTGGTCAACCACGTTATGTATGCCGATGATTTGGTAATAGCTGCTCATTCAGAAGAGGAGTTGGAGACGCTGCTGCTGAGACTGGAGCGTGCCACTAAGAGGTGGGGCCTTACCATCAGCCCCACCAAAACTAAGCACCTGCCTGGGTAGTTTGTACCATCGGGCAGTCCACCCCCACAACTCCCAGTCGGTGATGGGGAAGTTGTGGAGAGAGTGGAGAGTTTCCCATACCTGGGCAGAGGTCTCACTCCGAATCAGTCGAGCGGCAATATCTTTTCATCGGTTGCGTAACGCTGTGTGGAAGCTACCTGGTCTGTCGCTCCGCACGAAGCTTCAGGTCTTCTCGGCCACGTTCATTCCCTCCCTTCTCTACGCTTGCGAAACGTGGACCCCCCTAGTGGAGCATCTTCACCGGTTGGAAACATTTAGGCTGGCCTGCCTACGATCCATCCTGGGTTTAACCAGGCTGGATTGTGTGAGGAGCTCACAAATCCTTGAAAGATCTGGGAAAAGTCCCATCGGTGAGCTCCTCCGGCAGGCAAGGCTGCATTGGCTGGGTCATGTAGCCCGCATGCCCAGCTACCGCATGCTTAAACAGCTTTTGTTCGGTCGGATCGAGGGGGCTAAACGGGCGCGGCACGGGCTAGAGAAGAGATGGAGTGATGTGGTACAGGAGGACGTGGAGGTGAGTGGACTTGCCGATGACTGGTACCAGCCGTGTCAAGAACGGGCTCAGTGGAGGAGGCTCGTGAAGGACGTTACTGGGCAGTTGGAGGCAGTCGCCCTCCAACAACAACGGAGGGCGGAGGAGCGACGCTCACAACAACGAGCGGAGCGCCGGGTGCGTCTGCCCTGTGACCTCCTGCCAGCGGGCGTTCGACACTTCACGTGGCCTCAAGGTGCACATGGCCTGGCACAAGCGTCGTGGTGACGTCACCGCCACTTAGTCGCGAATGGCGGTTGTTGTTGTTGTTGTTGTGTGTCTGTGTGTGTGTCTGTGTGTGTGTCTGTGTGTGTGTCTGTGTGTGTATCTGTGTGTGTGTGTCTGTGTGTGTGTCTGTGTGTGTGTCTGTGTGTGTGTGTGTGTCTCTGTGTGTGTGTCTGTGTGTCCGGCAAAACAACCTCCTACCTCCTCGCGGTGCCGGACGGGCAACACTGTCGTGGACATTGCTGTGGGGGGAGGGCCAATGCCCATTGGCCTCTCCCCTCATGGCGTCTGTGACCACCACAGTGGCTAAACGGGGGCTCTGGACGGGTGTGAGGGGCTGGTAACCCCTCCACCTTCAATTCATTACCACTAAACCACGAATTAAACATAAACCTGTAACAAATAAGCTTGTGCCGGAGGCCCCGGGGGGTCAGGCTTTTATGACGTCTCCTGGCCAAACCCCATTTGGCGGAGCCAGGAGATTGAATTTTCACCCTCGGGGCTCCTCCAGAAACAACAAAAAACCATTGCGGATGGCCACGTGGAATGTTCGAACGCTCACTGCGGAGGAGAGGCTGCCACTCCTCTGTCGGGAGCTGGACCGGTACCGCCTGGATCTCTGTGGCATTCAGGAGGTCCGGTGGACCGGTTCTGGCTCCTGCCACCATGAGGGGTGGACAGTCCTCTACTCGGGGCAGGAGACTGCCAAACAACAGGGTGTGGCTCTTCTTCTGAACAAAAGAATGAAGGGGGCGTGGGAGCGTGGCGGTGAGGTGTGGGAAGCTGTAAGCCCCAGGATACTTTGGGCTCGCCTTCCCATCAACCAGAGGCGAGGAGTGGTGGTCGTGGTTACTTATGCCCCCACCGAAGACGAACATCCGTGGAGGGATGCAAGCAAAGCCGATGAGTCAGACGCTTTCTATGACCTCCTGTCACAGGTGCTGGCTAAAGTGGCCACTCGGGACAGAGTCATCTTGTTGGGTGACTTCAATGCCCGAGTTGGTCATGATGCTGACACCTGGTCTGGAGTGATTGGAAGGCATGGGCCAGATCAGCTCAATAATAACGGTAGGAGGCTGCTAGATTTTTGTGCAGCCCATGGGCTTGTAATTACCAACACGCTCTTCCGGCATCGGCGCATCCACACAACATCATGGATACATGCCGGGTCCAAGCAAGAACATCTGCTGGACTACATAGTGACGGACCAGCGGATGCGAACCCATGTCCTTGACACCAGGACCTACCGTGGAGCTGATCTGTCCTCTGACCATCGACTAGTCATCTGTAAGATGCGCCTGCCTTTCTTCCACTCCGGTGGTGGGTGTACACCCAGGATCCCATTCCAACCAAAAGTGGCCTGGTCTCAGTTAGCTGATGAAAGTTGCAAGCGAGAATTTCATCATCGCTTGCAGCTGGGGTTGGCATCGTCCCCCACTCCACCTGATGTCGAGGGTAAATGGGCGAGGTTTAGGACTGTGACTCATGCAGCTGCAATGGCTGCTTTGGGTACGCGGTCCAGACCTCCCCAGAAACCCTGGCTGACAGAGGAGGTGTTCAGGTTAATTGAGAAAAAGCGACAGGCCCACTCTCATCGCCTACAGCATCCCACGTCAGAGAATGAGGAGGTTTACCGCAGCCTTCGCTCGGAAGTTCGGAGAGCCGTAAGGCGTTGTAAGGATGGGTGGTGGTCGCGGGTTGCTGAGGAGATGGAGTCTGCCTCAGTGGCCCGTGATCACAAATCACTATTTAACTCCATCAAAAAAGTAACCTGCAGCGCCACACCTATTACCATCATTAGAGGAAAAAACGGTGATCCAATCTCCGACCCCCAGGAACAGGTTTGCAGATTTGCTGAGCATTTCTGTGAGGTCCTGGGGGAGGGAAATTCTCTCAGCCAGGAAAACATCATGGCACAAAGTGGGGATAACCCTGCTGAGGCTGCGGTGCCTCAAATATTGGAAGAGGTCACCCCCTGTGAGTGGATGGCTGAGGTTCCAGCTGTTGAGGAAGTACTGAGGGCGATCCGGAGTCTGAGACCAGGGAAGGCACCGGGCAGAGATGATCTCCCAAGCGAAATGCTGAGGGAGGGTGGCGTTTGTGCACAGACTGCCCTATATGACATCATAACAACAGTCTGGACCACTGGACGGGTTCCGCAGGACTGGAAGGATGCCCTGGTGGTCCCCCTCTTTAAGAAGGGGGACCGCACAGACTGTAACAACTACAGGGGCATCTCACTCCTCAGTGTGCCGGGTAAGGTCCTGGCAAGGATTATTCAACATCGCCTTGCTAGGCACGCTGAGGAGGGGCTTGCGGAGCCCCAATGCGGTTTCAGGAAAGGGCGGTCCTGCACAGATGCCATATTTTCTGTCCGTCTGCTACAGCAGAGGTGTAGGGAATTCCAAAAAGACCTACATCTCTGCTTTATTGACCTGGTCAAGGCCTATGATACCATCAGTAGGACTGGACTCTGGGTTGTTCTTCGTGCTTTCGGAGTCCCTGACCCTCTGCTCACGATCATTAAGGACCTTCATGATGGTGAGCGGGCCCGGGTAAAACTACGTGGCCGGGAGTCGGAGCCTTTCCCTGTACACCTTGGGGTGCGACAGGGATGTCCTCTGGCTCCCACATTATTTAACATCTATTTTGACCGCGTAGTTCGTGAAGCCTTCAATAGCTGTACCGGGGGAATTTCCGTTTGGTACAGATATAATGGGAGGCTGATCGACGCCCGGGTGCGATCAAGGGATGGCTCCCTATTGGTCAACCACGTTATGTATGCCGATGATTTGGTAATAGCTGCTCATTCAGAAGAGGAGTTGGAGGCGCTGCTGCTGAGACTGGAGCGTGCCACTAAGAGGTGGGGCCTTACCATCAGCCCCACCAAAACCAAGCACCTGCCTGGGTATTTTGTACCATCGGACACTCCACCCCCACAACTCCCAATTGGTGATGGGGCAGTTGTGGAGAGAGTGGAGAGTTTCCCATACCTGGGCAGTGTGCTTATGACCGGCTCCAGTCTATCAGCAGAGGTCTCACTCCGAATCAGTCGAGCGGCAATATCTTTTCATCGGTTGCGTAACGCTGTGTGGAAGCTACCTGGTCTGTCGCTCCGCACGAAGCTTCAGGTCTTCTCGGCCACGGTCATTCCCTCCCTTCTCTACGCTTGCGAGACGTGGACCCCCCTGGTGGAGCATCTTCGCCGGTTGGAAACATTTAGGCTGGCCTGCCTACGATCCATCCTGGGTTTAACCAGGCTGGATTGTGTGAGGAGCTCACAAATCCTTGAAAGATCTGGGCAAAGTCCCATCAGTGAGCTCCTCCGGCAGGCAAGGCTGCGTTGGCTGGGTCATGTAGCCCGCATGCCCAGCCACCGCATGCCTAAACAGCTTTTGTTCGGCCGGATCGAGGGGGCTAGACGGGCGCGGCACGGGCTGGAGAAGAGATGGAGTGATGTGGTACAGGAGGACGTGGAGCTGAGTGGACTTGCCGATGACTGGTACCAGCCGTGTCAAGAACGGGCTCAGTGGAGGAGGCTCGTGAAGGACGTTACTGGGCAGTTGGAGGCAGTCGCCCTCCAACAACAACGGAGGGCGGAGGAGCGACGCTCACAACAACGAGCGGAGCGCCGGGTGCGTCTGCCCTGTGACCTCCTGCCAGCGGGCGTTCGACACTTCACGTGGCCTCAAGGTGCACATGGCCTGGCACAAGCGTCGTGGTGACGTCACCGCCACTTAGTCGCGAATGGCGGTTGTTGTTGTTGTTGTTGTGTGTCTGTGTGTGTGTCTGTGTGTGTGTCTGTGTGTGTGTCTGTGTGTGTATCTGTGTGTGTGTGTCTGTGTGTGTGTCTGTGTGTGTGTCTGTGTGTGTGTGTGTGTCTCTGTGTGTGTGTCTGTGTGTCCGGCAAAACAACCTCCTACCTCCTCGCGGTGCCGGACGGGCAACACTGTCGTGGACATTGCTGTGGGGGGAGGGCCAATGCCCATTGGCCTCTCCCCTCATGGCGTCTGTGACCACCACAGTGGCTAAACGGGGGCTCTGGACGGGTGTGAGGGGCTGGTAACCCCTCCACCTTCAATTCATTACCACTAAACCACGAATTAAACATAAACCTGTAACAAATAAGCTTGTGCCGGAGGCCCCGGGGGGTCAGGCTTTTATGACGTCTCCTGGCCAAACCCCATTTGGCGGAGCCAGGAGATTGAATTTTCACCCTCGGGGCTCCTCCAGAAACAACAAAAAACCATTGCGGATGGCCACGTGGAATGTTCGAACGCTCACTGCGGAGGAGAGGCTGCCACTCCTCTGTCGGGAGCTGGACCGGTACCGCCTGGATCTCTGTGGCATTCAGGAGGTCCGGTGGACCGGTTCTGGCTCCTGCCACCATGAGGGGTGGACAGTCCTCTACTCGGGGCAGGAGACTGCCAAACAACAGGGTGTGGCTCTTCTTCTGAACAAAAGAATGAAGGGGGCGTGGGAGCGTGGCGGTGAGGTGTGGGAAGCTGTAAGCCCCAGGATACTTTGGGCTCGCCTTCCCATCAACCAGAGGCGAGGAGTGGTGGTCGTGGTTACTTATGCCCCCACCGAAGACGAACATCCGTGGAGGGATGCAAGCAAAGCCGATGAGTCAGACGCTTTCTATGACCTCCTGTCACAGGTGCTGGCTAAAGTGGCCACTCGGGACAGAGTCATCTTGTTGGGTGACTTCAATGCCCGAGTTGGTCATGATGCTGACACCTGGTCTGGAGTGATTGGAAGGCATGGGCCAGATCAGCTCAATAATAACGGTAGGAGGCTGCTAGATTTTTGTGCAGCCCATGGGCTTGTAATTACCAACACGCTCTTCCGGCATCGGCGCATCCACACAACATCATGGATACATGCCGGGTCCAAGCAAGAACATCTGCTGGACTACATAGTGACGGACCAGCGGATGCGAACCCATGTCCTTGACACCAGGACCTACCGTGGAGCTGATCTGTCCTCTGACCATCGACTAGTCATCTGTAAGATGCGCCTGCCTTTCTTCCACTCCGGTGGTGGGTGTACACCCAGGATCCCATTCCAACCAAAAGTGGCCTGGTCTCAGTTAGCTGATGAAAGTTGCAAGCGAGAATTTCATCATCGCTTGCAGCTGGGGTTGGCATCGTCCCCCACTCCACCTGATGTCGAGGGTAAATGGGCGAGGTTTAGGACTGTGACTCATGCAGCTGCAATGGCTGCTTTGGGTACGCGGTCCAGACCTCCCCAGAAACCCTGGCTGACAGAGGAGGTGTTCAGGTTAATTGAGAAAAAGCGACAGGCCCACTCTCATCGCCTACAGCATCCCACGTCAGAGAATGAGGAGGTTTACCGCAGCCTTCGCTCGGAAGTTCGGAGAGCCGTAAGGCGTTGTAAGGATGGGTGGTTGTTGCGGGTTGCTGAGGAGATGGAGTCTGCCTCAGTGGCCCGTGATCACAAATCACTATTTAACTCCATCAAAAAAGTAACCTGCAGCGCCACACCTATTACCATCATTAGAGGAAAAAACGGTGATCCAATCTCCGACCCCCAGGAACAGGTTTGCAGATTTGCTGAGCATTTCTGTGAGGTCCTGGGGGAGGGAAATTCTCTCAGCCAGGAAAACATCATGGCACAAAGTGGGGATAACCCTGCTGAGGCTGCGGTGCCTCAAATATTGGAAGAGGTCACCCCCTGTGAGTGGATGGCTGAGGTTCCAGCTGTTGAGGAAGTACTGAGGGCGATCCGGAGTCTGAGACCAGGGAAGGCACCGGGCAGAGATGATCTCCCAAGCGAAATGCTGAGGGAGGGTGGCGTTTGTGCACAGACTGCCCTATATGACATCATAACAACAGTCTGGACCACTGGACGGGTTCCGCAGGACTGGAAGGATGCCCTGGTGGTCCCCCTCTTTAAGAAGGGGGACCGCACAGACTGTAACAACTACAGGGGCATCTCACTCCTCAGTGTGCCGGGTAAGGTCCTGGCAAGGATTATTCAACATCGCCTTGCTAGGCACGCTGAGGAGGGGCTTGCGGAGCCCCAATGCGGTTTCAGGAAAGGGCGGTCCTGCACAGATGCCATATTTTCTGTCCCGTCTGCTACAGCAGAGGTGTAGGGAATTCCAAAAAGACCTACATCTCTGCTTTATTGACCTGGTCAAGGCCTATGATACCATCAGTAGGACTGGACTCTGGGTTGTTCTTCGTGCTTTCGGAGTCCCTGACCCTCTGCTCACGATCATTAAGGACCTTCATGATGGTGAGCGGGCCCGGGTAAAACTACGTGGCCGGGAGTCGGAGCCTTTCCCTGTACACCTTGGGGTGCGACAGGGATGTCCTCTGGCTCCCACATTATTTAACATCTATTTTGACCGCGTAGTTCGTGAAGCCTTCAATAGCTGTACCGGGGGAATTTCCGTTTGGTACAGATATAATGGGAGGCTGATCGACGCCCGGGTGCGATCAAGGGATGGCTCCCTATTGGTCAACCACGTTATGTATGCCGATGATTTGGTAATAGCTGCTCATTCAGAAGAGGAGTTGGAGGCGCTGCTGCTGAGACTGGAGCGTGCCACTAAGAGGTGGGGCCTTACCATCAGCCCCACCAAAACCAAGCACCTGCCTGGGTATTTTGTACCATCGGACACTCCACCCCCACAACTCCCAATTGGTGATGGGGCAGTTGTGGAGAGAGTGGAGAGTTTCCCATACCTGGGCAGTGTGCTTATGACCGGCTCCAGTCTATCAGCAGAGGTCTCACTCCGAATCAGTCGAGCGGCAATATCTTTTCATCGGTTGCGTAACGCTGTGTGGAAGCTACCTGGTCTGTCGCTCCGCACGAAGCTTCAGGTCTTCTCGGCCACGGTCATTCCCTCCCTTCTCTACGCTTGCGAGACGTGGACCCCCCTGGTGGAGCATCTTCGCCGGTTGGAAACATTTAGGCTGGCCTGCCTACGATCCATCCTGGGTTTAACCAGGCTGGATTGTGTGAGGAGCTCACAAATCCTTGAAAGATCTGGGCAAAGTCCCATCAGTGAGCTCCTCCGGCAGGCAAGGCTGCGTTGGCTGGGTCATGTAGCCCGCATGCCCAGCCACCGCATGCCTAAACAGCTTTTGTTCGGCCGGATCGAGGGGGCTAGACGGGCGCGGCACGGGCTGGAGAAGAGATGGAGTGATGTGGTACAGGAGGACGTGGAGCTGAGTGGACTTGCCGATGACTGGTACCAGCGGTGTCAAGATCGGCCTCAGTGGAGGAGGCTCGTGAAGGACGCTACTGGGCAGTTGGAGGCAGTCGCCCTCCAACAACAACGGAGGGCGGAGGAGCGACGCTCACAACAACGAGCGGAGCGCCGGGTGGCTAAAGCACAGCAAGTTGGCACAGTAGGGGGCACAGGTGGTGCATCAGCCAGTCATCTCGGTCATCTCGGTCAGTCGACCAGTGGCACCTGGGTCTGCCCCGTGACCTCCTGCCAGCGGGCTTTCGACACTTCACGTGGCCTCAAGGTGCACTTGGCCTGGCACAAGCATCGTGGTGACGTCACCGCCACTTAGTGGCGAATGGCGGTTGTTGTTGTTGTTGTCTGTGTGTGTGTCTGTGTGTGTATCTGTGTGTGTGTGTGTTTGTGTCGCCATGGCGATGTGCTCTGTCCGCAGGACGGTGTTCCTCTCGTGGCTGTCGGACCGACTCCAACGTGGCGCACCGTGATCCCATCGACTCTTCACACAGAGACCCATAGACCACTCATAGAGACCCATCGACTCCTCACACAGAGACCCATAGACCACTCATAGAGACCCATCGACTCCTCACACAGAGACCCATAGACCACTCATAGAGACCCATCGACTCCTCACACAGAGACCCATAGACCACTCATAGAGACCCATCGACTCCTCACACAGAGACCCATAGACCACTCATAGAGACCCATCGACTCCTCACACAGAGACCCATAGACCACTCATAGAGACCCATCGACTCCTCACACAGAGACCCATAGACCACTCATAGAGATCCATTGATTCCTCACACAGAGACCCATAGACCACTCATAGAGACCCATCGACTCCTCACACAGAGACCCATAGACCACTCATAGAGACCCATCGACTCCTCACACAGAGACCCATAGACCACTCATAGAGACCCATAGACTCCTCACACAGAGACCCATAGACCACTCATAGAGACCCATTGATTCCTCACACAGAGACCCATAGACCACTCATACAGACCCATCGACTCCTCACACAGAGACCCATAGACCACTCATAGAGACCCATAGACTCCTCACACAGAGACCCATAGACCACTCATAGAGACCCATAGACCACTCATAGAGACCCATAGACTACTCATAGAGACCCATAGACTACTCATAGAGACCCATAGACCACTCATAGAGACCCATAGACCACTCATAGAGACCCACATACTACTCATAGAGACCCATAGACCACTCATAGAGACCCATAGACTACTCACACAGTAGAGACCCATAGACCACTCATAGAGACCCATAGACTACTCACACAGAGACCCATAGACCACTCATAGAGACCCATAGACCACTCATAGAGACCCATAGACCACTCATAGAGACCCACAGACTACTCATAGAGACCCATAGACCACTCATAGAGACCCATAGACTACTCACACAGTAGAGACCCATAGACCACTCATAGAGACCCATAGACTATTCACACAGAGACCCATAGACTACTCACACAGAGACCCATAGACTACTCACACAGTAGAGACCCATAGACTACTCACACAGAGACCCATAGACTACTCACACAGAGACCCATAGACTACTAATAGAGACCCATAGACTACTCACACAGTAGAGACCCACAGACTACTCACACAGTAAAGACCCACAGACTACTCACACAGTAGAGACCCATAGACTACTCACACAGTAGAGACCCACAGACTACTCACACAGTAGAGACCCACAGACTACTCACACAGTAGAGACCCATAGACTACTCACACAGTAGAGACCCACAGACTACTCACACAGTAGAGACCCACAGACTACTCAGACAGTAGAGACCCACAGACTACTCACACAGTAGAGACCCATAGACTACTCACACAGTAGAGACCCACAGACTACTCACACAGTAGAGACCCACAGACTACTCACACAGTAGAGACCCACAGACTACTCACACAGTAGAGACCCATAGACTACTCACACAGTAGAGACCCACAGACTACTCACACAGTAGAGACCCACAGACTACTCACACAGTAGAGACCCACAGACTACTCACACAGTAGAGACCCACAGACTACTCACACAGTAGAGACCCACAGACTACTCACACAGTAGAGACCCACAGACTACTCACACAGTAGAGACCCACAGACTACTCACACAGTAGAGACCCACAGACTACTCACACAGTAGAGACCCATAGACTACTCACACAGTAGAGACCCACAGACTACTCACACAGTAGAGACCCACAGACTACTCACACAGTAGAGACCCACAGACTACTCACACAGTAGAGACCCACAGACTACTCACACAGTAGAGACCCACAGACTACTCACACAGTAGAGACCCATAGACTACTCACACAGTAGAGACCCACAGACTACTCACACAGTAGAGACCCACAGACTACTCACACAGTAGAGACCCACAGACTACTCACACAGTAGAGACCCATAGACTAAATTTCGATTTAAAGCTTTCGTGACTGCAGGGATTCATCTTCTTGGTTCTTTCGGTAAAGTCACGTAGAAGGGAAGTAATAAAATAATAAAAATAAAACATAATAAAACAATTCTCACGACGTTTCGGCCACAACGCAAGCAGCCGTCCTCAGGTGAAAACCAGGTCCGTCGAGGCGACAGAGTCTGAATGAAACAGCACACGAGCTTGGAGCATAGCAGCAGCAGCAACTGCAGCAGCAGCAGCAACTGCAGCAGCAGCAGAAACTGCAGCAGCAGCAGCAACTGCAGCAGCAGCAACTGCAGCAGCAGCAATTGCAGCAGCAGCAGTAACTGCAGCTCCCTTTGATGATGTTAATCCTGCATAATGCACATGCATATGCAGTACTAATCACATTCCTGCATTTCCCATAAATATGCTAAATTCCTTTTGATATGCAAATTCCTTTGTCAATGCGCCCAGCTTATATATATGCTCCAAGCTCGTGTGCTGTTTCATTCAGACTCTGTCGCCTCGACGGACCTGGTTTTCACCTGAGGACGGCTGCTTGCGTTGTGGCCGAAACGTCGTGAGAATTGTTTTATTATGTTTTATTTTTATTATTTTATTACTTCCCTTCTACGTGACTTTACCGAAAGAACCAAGAAGATGAACCCATAGACTACTCACACAGTAGAGACCCATAGACTACTCACACAGTAGAGACCCATAGACTACTCACACAGTAGAGACCCATAGACTACTCACACAGTAGAGACTCACAGACTACTCACACAGTAGAGACCCATAGACTACTCACACAGTAGAGACCCATAGACTACTCACACAGTAGAGACCCATAGACTACTCACACAGTAGAGACCCACAGACTACGCACACAGTAGAGACCCACAGACTACTCACACAGTAGAGACCCATAGACTACTCACACAGTAGAGACCCACAGACTACTCACACAGTAGAGACCCACAGACTACTCACACAGTAGAGACCCACAGACTACTCACACAGTAGAGACCCATAGACTACTCACACAGTAGAGACCCACAGACTACTCACACAGTAGAGACCCACAGACTACTCACACAGTAGAGACCCACAGACTACTCACACAGTAGAGACCCACAGACTACTCACACAGTAGAGACCCATAGACTACTCACACAGTAGAGACCCACAGACTACTCACACAGTAGAGACCCACAGACTACTCACACAGTAGAGACCCACAGACTACTCACACAGTAGAGACCCACAGACTACTCACACAGTAGAGACCCACAGACTACTCACACAGTAGAGACCCACAGACTACTCACACAGTAGAGACCCACAGACTACTCACACAGTAGAGACCCACAGACTACTCACACAGTAGAGACCCACAGACTACTCACACAGTAGAGACCCACAGACTACTCACACAGTAGAGACCCACAGACTACTCACACAGTAGAGACCCACATACTACTCACACAGTAGAGACCCACAGACTACACACACAGTAGAGACCCACATACTACTCACACAGTAGAGACCCACAGACTACACACACAGTAGAGACCCACAGACTACACACACAGTAGAGACCCACAGACTACTCACACAGTAGAGACCCACATACTACTCACACAGTAGAGACCCACAGACTACTCACACAGTAGAGACCCACAGACTACTCACACAGTAGAGACCCACATACTACTCACACAGTAGAGACCCACATACTACAGTAGAGACCCACAGACTACTCACACAGTAGAGACCCATAGACTACTCACACAGTAGAGACCCACAGACTACTCACACAGTAGAGACCCACAGACTACTCACACAGTAGAGACCCACAGACTACTCACACAGTAGAGACCCACAGACTACTCACACAGTAGAGACCCATAGACTACTCACACAGTAGAGTGTGTCTCTATGTGTGTCTCTGTGTGTCTGTGTGTCTCTATGTGTGTCTCTGTGTGTCTGTGTGTCTCTGTGTTTCTGTGTGTCTCTGTGTGTCTCTTTAGGTCTCTGTGGGTCTCTGTGTGTCTCTGTGGGGCTCTGTGTGTCTCTGCGTGTCTCTGTGTCTCTGTGTGTCTCTGTGGGTCTCTGTGTGTCTCTGTGGGTCTCTCTGGGTCTCTGTGTGTCTCTGTGGGTCTCTGTGTGTCTCTGTGTCTCTCTGTGTGTCTATGTGTGTCTCTGAGTCTCTGTGTGTCTCTGTGGGTCTTTGTGTGTCTCTGTGTGTCTCTGTGTCTCTCTGTGGGTCTCTGTGTGTCTCTGTGTGTCTCTGTGTGTCTGTGTGTCTCTGTGTGTGTCTCTGTGTGTCTGTGTGTCTGTGTGTTTCCGTGTGTATGTGTGTGTCTCTGTGGGTCTCTGTGTGTCTGTGTGTTTCTGTGTCTCTGTGTGTGTCTCTGTGTGTCTCTGTGGGTCTCTGTGTGTCTTTGTGTGTCTGTGTGTGTCTCTGTGTGCTACTACTACTGCACAGCAGCTCAGCGGTGTCTCACACACGCTGTGGTACAATATAAAGTAAGAAGTAAAGCTCACGCCCTACACGGAAACCTCTCTGGGTTAGATTCCCGACTGTGTTGAGTGGCGTTCGCTCTCCGCCTGCATTTGTGTGTGTGTGATGGTGTGTGGGTGAGAGTGTGTGATGGTGTGTGTGTGCGTGAAGCTTCAAGTCTTCTCGGCCACGGTCATTCCCTCCCTTCTCTACGCTTGCGAAACGTGGACCCCCCTAGCCTGGTTAGAAACATTTAGGCTGGCCTGCCTACGATCCATCCTGGGTTTAACCAGGCTGGATTGTGTGAGGAGCTCACAAATCCTTGAAAGATCTGGGCAAAGTCCCATCGGTGAGCTCCGGCAGGCAAGGCTGCGTTGGCTGGGTCATGTAGCCCGCATGCCTAGCCACCGCATACCTAAACAGCTTCTGTTCGGCTGGATCGAGGGAGCTAAACGGGCGCGGCACGGGCTAGAGAAGAGATGGAGTGATGTGATACAGGAGGACGTGGAGCTGAGTGGACTTGCCGATGACTGGTACCAGCGGTGTCAAGATCGGCCTCTGTGGAGGAGGCTCGTGAAGGACGCTACTGGGCAGTTGGAAGCAGTCGCCCTCCAACAACAACGAGCGGAGCGCCGGGTGGCTAAAGCACAGCAAGTTGGCACACTAGGGGGCACAGGTGGTGCATCAGCCAGTCGTCTCGGTCATCTCAGTCAGTCGACCCGTGGCACCTGGGTCTGCCCCGTGACCTCCTGCCAGCGGACGTTCGACACTTCACGTGGCATCAAGGTGCACATGGCCTGGCACAAGCGTCGTGGTGACGTCACCACCACTTAGTGGCGAATGGCGGTCGTTGTTGTGTGTGAGTGTGATGGTGTGTGGGTGTGTGTGGGTGTGTGTACCGGGTTCGATTCCCACTCACGGCCAACACCGCCAGTGAGGATTATCTGAACCGGTCCCGGGCCTCCCCTAGGTCGACTCAGCCTCAAATGAGTACCTGGTGTGATGTGTAAACAGCGTCACTAGGGAGACAAAGGCGGCCGGGCGTGATGTTGGCCACCCACCCCCTCGTGTGCCGTGCCGGCCTTCATAGGTGCTCGCTAACAGCACTTGCCCCTACAGTCTGTTAAGGCTACACGGGGGATCTTTGTGTGCAGTGAGTGTCACTGAGTATAATCATCATCAGCCTGGCACAGGAGTCAACCCATGTCACCTGCTGGGTCTGTCCCGTGACTTCCTCATGCACCTAGCCTGGCACAGCAGTCAACCCATGACACCTGCAGGGTCTGTCCCGTGACCTCTTCCTGTACCTAGCCTGGCACAGCAGTCAACCCATGGCACCTGCAGGGTCTGTCCCGTGACCTCCTCCTCCTGCACCTAGCCTGGCACAGCAGTCAACCCATGGCACCTGCTGGGTCTGTCCCGTGACGTCCTCCTGCACCTAGCCTGGCACAGCAGTCAACCCATGGCACCTGCTGGGTCTGTCCCGTGACCTCCTCCTGCACCTAGCCTGGCACAGCAGTCAACCCATGGCACCTGCTGGGTCTGTCCCGTGACCTCCTGCACCTAGCCTGGCACCGCAGTCAACCTATGGCACCTGCTGGGTCTGTCCCGTGACCTCCTCCTCCTGCACCTAGCCTGGCACAGCAGTCAACCCATGGCACCTGCAGGGTCTGTCCCGTGACCTCTTCCTGCACCTAGCCTGGCACAGCAGTCAACCCATGGCACCTGCTGGGTCTGTCCCATGACCTCATGCACCTAGCCTGGCACAGCAGTCAACCCATGGCATCTATTGAGAATAAATAAATATTTGTATTTAATGTATAATATTTGTGAACAAAATTTAAAATAAATCAAATGTAACATTTATATATAAAAAGATATATTTTTTTACATTGTAAATAGATACTATACCTAAAATATATTTTCGTAAATATTACAGCTTCCGTCCTAGGATGGGCAAACTGAGCTAGTAAAGTATAAGCTGACATATTTTTACATATTTTTTTTTGTTAAAATTAGGCGCGTTAGGTTGTCGTGAGGGACATTTACCTCAACTTTATCGGGATAAACGACGTGGCAACGATTAACAAGGGTTACTTTCACAACATTTACTTATACTTTCACGCGCGGAGTCACCCCAAGGCTTCCTGACCCCCACCGAATTGGCGGGAATTTTCAAACGTTTCGTAAAAAATTACCTGAAACCAGTTGCCCGTGTTTCCCTGTGCGACTGGTCGCCGGGGGGGACAGGACCTGGTTGCATTGTCCGCAGGTGCCGGTGGGCACACCTCCCACATTGCTGCCGCAACCGTGGATTCGGTTTGGTAAGCGGAGCTGGTTTGTACACCCCTCTCGCCGTGTGAGTTTGTCTCCTCTTTGTATCGCAGGGGCCGAGTGTGGGCTGTGCCTGGCGAGCCGGGCCGTGCGTCCGCTCGTGTCGGCCTCGCGTGCTCTGGACGTGAAGGACACGACGACCCGGTCGACTGCTCTTCGTGGGGAGTCAGCTTCCAGGCAGAGGTCGCAACCGGGTACCCGATACCCGTACCCTACCCGATAGCCGGCTACACGTACCCAGCCGGGTACGGGTAGCCGTTTGCGACCCTGGTGCGGCCGGGTACTGGTAGGCCGTGAGTCACTGGTGAGTCACCATTTGTCACTCATTTCCCAACGTCTTGTCTCTTCTCACAATTCAAGTTCATAGAATCAACCCACCCGCGCCTGCAACATGGCTTCATCCCAGAGGTCACAATCAGGTACCCGATACCCGTACCCTACCCGATAGCCGGCTACCCGTACCCGGCCGGGTACTGGTACGGGTACCCGTTTGCGACCCTGGTGCGGCCAGGTACGGGTAGGCCGTGAGTCACTGGTGAGTAACCGTTTGTCACTCATTTCGGGTAGGGTACGGGTACGGGTAGGCCGTGAGTCACCGGTGAGTAACCGTTTATCACTCATTTCGGGTAGGGTACGGGTAGGCCGTGAGTCACTGGTGAGTAACCGTTTGTCACTCATTTCGGGTAGGGTACGGGTACGGGTAGGCCGTGAGTCACCGGTGAGTAACCGTTTATCACTCATTTCGGGTAGGGTACGGGTAGGCCGTGAGTCACCGTTTGTCACTCATTTCGGGTAGGGTACGGGTACGGGTAGGCCGTGAGTCACTGGTGAGTAACCGTTTGTCACTCATTTCGGGTAGGGTACGGGTAGGCCGTGAGTCACCGGTGAGTAACCGTTTGTCACTCATTTCGGGTAGGGTACAGGTAGGCCGTGAGTCACTGGTGAGTAACCGTTTGTCACTCATTTCGGGTAGGGTACGGGTAGGCCGTGAGTCACTGGTGAGTAACCGTTTGTCACTCATTTCGCGTAGGGTACGGGTAGGCCGTGAGTCACCGGTGAGTCACCGTTTGTCACTCATTTCGGGTAGGGTACGGGTACGGGTAGGCCGTGAGTCACTGGTGAGTCACCGTTTGTCACTCATTTCGGGTAGGGTACGGGTAGGCCGTGAGTCACTGGTGAGTCACCGTTTGTCACTCATTTCGGGCAGGGTACGGGTGGCGTACGGGAACCCGTACCCGGCCGGGTACGGGTAAGGAATCAAAACCCGTTTGCGACCTCTGCTTCCAGGGCAGATGAGCCCGACCCGCCTGGAGGGCCGGCGTCACGGACTCGTTCGAAGACTCGACTCTCACGATCCCCGCGCGTTGCACGCTCCCACACCGCCGTGGCTTGTCGCGCTCGCGTGAGTCGTGGCAAGCGTTTGGCTGATCCTTTCCGCCATCGAGCTGACGGGCGTTGTTTACACGTTGTGGGTGGGAGATGTTTATTGTGGGGATTTTGTACGACGCGATTGTTGTGTTGTTCATTTCTCTCGCTGCAGTGGTTTCTTTTTCTTCTCTCTCGGTGTACATATTGTACAGTTGGGTTTGGGTAATTTATCGTGCTGTCTTGTTATTGTTGGAGCGCACCTGCTTGTTGTTCTGTATAATTGTACGTCGGTTGCTTACTTGCGGGGGAGTTGGCAGCCGGGACGGCTGGAAGCTACAGAGAGGGGGGTGATGTAGTGACTGTGAATGTCACCGTGTGCTGCCGGGCTTACGAAGCTACGGCGGATGATGTGTTGGCATTACGTGCAGCCCGCTCACTGGGCGTAGTACCAGCCCTAGCGGGGCTTCGGTGAGCGCTGGTCAGTGCGGAGGCACCGCGTGCAGTGTGCGGTGCGGGCTCCCGGTGAGGGAGCGTCAGCCAGCCAGGGTTGCGTTGGGGCACGATACGCTGATTGACCTGCCGACACGTCACCGGATGATATTGCAGGGGGGCCACCGGTGGACGGGGGCCGCTGGGCGGTCACGTGGTATAGAGAAGCCCTCGGGATCCTTCGGGAAAGAGGTGGGCGGGGCGAGGGCCGGAGCCAGCCCAGCCCAGGCCGATATAACGGGGGGGCCCGTGAGGCGGTCGTGGGTTCTTCGTGTGGCCGGTGAAGAAGATTCACGTCGGGGAGAAGAAGCCTCGAGCCACGCGCTCCGGGAGCCAGCAGCTCATGGTCCGGGCCGGGATAGCGAGCCGTGTCTAGTTGTGCCGTAGCGTGGGATAGATGGGCACTCAACATAGTAGTAGGTTTTTACCCTTTAAACTGGTACAAAACTGACACCTTTATACAAGGGGTCATGTTTGCAATAACCACAACACAAGCAGCCAAAATGCAAACAAAAAGAAACAACTCTGATGATGATGATAATGATATGCACTGTCCTTGAAGTTGATTGGTCCACACCCGAGACAACTTTTCTTAGAGCCTAGTCTCCATTGGTGTTGGACCAGATGACGCCAAAAGGCGCACAACTCAACACCCAAGTGTAGCTCGTATTGTGTTACGTTGAGTCGGTGAAACAGCGTTGCTCCCAAGACGTCTTCCGACTCAGTTGGATTCACTACGGGTGTCATATAAAACATGGAATTAAACAAATGCAACAAGCCTCCAGGAAAATTCTTCTTTAAGCGCGGTGAGAGAAAAGGCACAAATGTTTAAAGAGACGCAACATGTCATTTATTGCAGATAGTTTCACATCAATAATTTCATCTCAGTCAACATTCACCGTGTTTTTATTGATCCCCCCATTATTGGCAGACATTGTGTCAAAGGCAGAGGCGCAGCCCTGCAATTCCTGCTCGTGCCACCGCTGGCAGATGGGGCACCACTTGAGGCGGGGGGAGGGGGGGGTAATTTTTACTCTTTCACGTTGGCCAGACATCTTTGAAGAGGACTTTGTACGCGACATAAATACGTCATGAACCTGTGAGCAACTGTTACACTTCTAGCAGGATACTCGTAAGCTGTGCTTAGGCCGGACAGGAACTAAACGATGTTTGTCGTGAGTGTTGTACCGCAACATTTTCCAGCTATATATTTTCACACAGCTCTACTACTTAAGATTTATGTTCCATTAAAAGTTAAGATTCCGTTTAAAAATCACGACTTACGTCGGTAACGCTGAACACACAAAATTCATTATGAACGATCAAAGACAACAACTGTCTGACATTGCCACTCAAAAAGTGTTTTACAGAAATTCAGGCAATTTAAAACAACACGTCACCACAATTTCTTGGCTGTAAGTTTTGTTTCTGTGTAACCAGTTTTCAATACTTCAAGTCAAATTGTGTAAACGCACACAATCAACACGTATCCCACGACAATTGTTTGAACATTTAGGTTGGTAGTTAGCACCTTTTAACGCCTCTGAATTTTCATCTGATTCAAACCCCGAGCCATTTCAATGTTTGCATCTCTCATTGCCACTGCCAAAAAATTCATTCCCTCAAGTTTAAAAATATTAACGATGCAGATATTACGATGCACTTTCTAAAGACGTGTACTATTTTACTGTTCAACGCCTGACAGAGGTCGGACCACACGTTAATGGAAGCCTCATTTTTGTAAAGAGAAAAGTAAAAAAATTGACATGGCTTGGTGATGGCCGTTCTCTCTTCTGAGGCGCTCTCTCGTCACCGTGGCGTGCGAGATGACCACCACCACCACAACCACCACCACCACGTGACTTTTATTTCGTGTTGCGCTGCATTTAGCGCCACAGCGTGCGGATTTACAGCGTTCATTCGTTTGTTTGCTGGTGACTTTGTGTATTTCATATCGGAATCGCCTCCAGTGCTGTTGCTGCTGGAGGCAATAAAAGTTGTGTACAAGTCCAAAGTCTCTGTCTCTCTCTGTCTCTCTTCTCGTCTTCACTGTCGCTGCCCGTCGGAGCTCGGCGTCTACGGCTCCTCTCCTAGGTGGGCGTCCCCGGCCCGAACGCTCGCAGGAAGCCCTCCTGTGTGGCAGCAGAGAAACAGAACGGAAAGAGAGCCCCACCACCACCATCATCATCATCACACAGCTTCTGCTGCTGCTGCTGCTCAGAGCCCCGAGCTGTAAATGCTCTGCTGATACGCGTGGCATTGTTCTTGTGCTGGTCGCCTTTTGGCATTGTTCTCTGATCTGATACTGGTGGTGAGTCACTGGGTAGAGAGACACTGGGTAGTGAGACACTGGTGGTGAGTCACTGGTACAGAGACACTGGGTAGAGAGACACTGGGCAGTGAAACACTGGGTAATGAGACACTGCTAGTGAGCCACTGCTAGTGAGACACTGGTGGTGAGACACTGGGTAGTGAGACACTGCTAGTGAGACACTGGGTAGTGAGACACTGCTAGTGAGACACTGGTGGTGAGACACTGGTGGTGAGACACTGGGTGGTGAGTCACTGGGTAGTGAGACACTGGGTAGTGAGACACTGGGTAGTGAGACACTGGGTAGTGAGACACCGGGTAGTGAGACACTGGTGGTGAGTCACTGGTACAGAGACACTGGGTAGTGAGACACTGGGTAGTGAGACACCGGGTAGTGAGACACTGGTGGTGAGTCACTGGTACAGAGACACTGGGTAGTGAGACACTGGGTAGTGAGACACTGCTAGTGGGACACTGGGTAGTGAGACACTGGGTAGTGAGACACTGGTACAGAGACACTGGGCAGTGAGACAATGGGTAGAGAGACACTGGGTAGTGAGACAATGGGTAGAGAGACACTGGGTAGTGAGACACTGGGTAGTGAGACACTGGTACAGAGACACTGGGTAGAGAGACACTGGGTAGTGACACACTGGGTGGTGAGACACTGTGTAGTGAGACACTGAATGCGTGGAATGTTCGAACTCTCACTGCTGAGGAGAGGCTGCCACTCCTCTGTCGGGAGCTGGACAGGTACCGACTGGATCTCTGTGGTGTTTAGGAGGTCCGGTGGACCGGCTCTGGCTCCTGACATCATGAGGGGTGGACAGTCCTCTACTTGGGGCAGGAGACTGCCAAACAACAAGGAGTGGCTCTTCTGAATAAAAGAATGAAGGGGGCGAGGGAGTGTGGCGGTGAGGTGTGGGAATCTGTAAGCCCCAGTCTACTTTGGGCTCGCCTTCCCATCAACCGGAGGCGAGGAGCGGTGGTCGTGGTTACTTATGCCCCCACCGAAGACGAACATCCGTGGAGGGATGCAGGCAAGGCCGATGAGTCAGATGCCTTCTATGACCTCATGTCACAGGTGCTGGCGAAAGTGGCCCCTCGGGATAGAGTCATCTTGTTGGGTGACTTCAATGCCCGAGTTGGTCATGATGCTAGCACCTGGTCTGGAGTGATTGGAGGACATGGGTCAGATCAACTCAATAACAACGGTAGGAGGCTGCTCGATTTTGTGCAGCCCATGGGCTTTCAATTACCAACACGCTGTTCCGGCGCAGTGGTGTTGATGGTAGCGGTGTGTAACCCCTCACCCAGCCTCCCTGTTCCATGAGCCAGGTCTTGCGTGTGGTCAACAGCACAGCGGCCACCGCGTCCGTCAAGGGCCAAGTCTCCTCCGAGTCGCCCAGACGACCGGAGGCCCTCAGGTTCTTGACGAGCAGCGCGCAAAACACCACCATGGACAGCACGCAGCCCCAGCTCATGGGCCCCGCGGTGAGAACCTGCCAGGCCAGGGTCATGACCAGCCGGCGCGGGTCCACTTGCTTCGCCAGCTCCTCCGCGCGCCTCACAAAGTCTGGGATGGAGGCTTCGAACTCCGCCAGCAACGCGTCTCCTCGGGTGTCGAGCGCCTCCTGCAGAAGCTGCACACGCATCCGCACCAGCCGCCGGGAGGTCTGGAGCAGCGAGCGCACCTCCCGCAGCTGCCGCTGTATTTGCCGCGCCTGCCGCTGCAGCTCCTGCCACTCCTTGAACTGCTGCAACTGCTGGAAATGCTCCTGCTGCATTTCGTGCAGCTGCTTGAACCGACGCATCAGCTGCACCTCCTGGAGCTGATACTTCTTCTGCAGCTCCTGCAGCAGCTGCTGCTGCTGCACATCCAGGAGCTGCTCCTGCTGCTGCAGCTGCTGCACAAGCTCCTGTTGCCGCTGCACCTGCTGGAGCTGCTCCTGCACCTGCTGCATGTGCTGGAATTGCTGCTGCCAGAGCTTCTCCATCCACTGCTGCTGCTGCTGCTGCGACAGCAGGAGATGTTGCTGCACCGCCGGGAGCTGCTGCTGCAACTGCTGCAGCTGCTGCTGCAGCCCCTGCTGCAGCCCCTGCTGCTGCTGCTGCACAGGATGCTGCTCCGTCTGCTGCGTCAGGTGAGCCACGTAGCCGGAGATGAGATCGCCGGTTACGATGGTCAGCAACTGCATCGCTTCATCCTCCTCCTCCTCCTCGCCGCAGCCACCGACCCTCGCCTGAATCTCCCCCGCAGAATGCGACGCGGCTTGGGCAGAGACCGCAGGCTGCATGGCGGTGTAGGCCTCAGTGGCGGGTGTTGACTTCGTTGTTGCTGATTCCGCTGCCGCTGTTGCTGTGGGAGGGTCGTTGATGTCGCGAGGCAATTGAGGAGGTAGAGGAGGTAGAGGGGGTAGAGGAGGTAGAGGAGGAGGTAGAGGAGGTGGCAACTTCGCGACTCGATGGAAGCTGTTGGCTTCTACCTCCATTGCGATTTGGTTAACGGTGATGTCGTCGGATCGATCCGTGGATCGATTCCTCCATGCGATTACGTTAGAATCGACTTCGATTGCAAGCCGTCGGTCGATTCTGACCTCGATTCACGATCCGCACGAGGGGGGGGTCACAGAGACCCATAGACTACAGAAGAGATAAATAATAAAAAATAATGTAAATAATAATAGAAATAAAATAAAAAATCACGACGTACAGGTTTTTTTGTGCTTTTTTACACCTGATGAAGGAAGTTTGTGTTGCCTCCGAAACGTCGTGATTTTTTTATTATTTTTTATATTATTTTTATTTTTACCTACGTGACTTTACCGGAAAAACCTACTCCTGGCAGTCACGAAAGCTTCAAATGTAGAATTACTGATAGAGACCCATCGACTCTCTAAGTTGTCTTGTGGTTGTTGTTGTTGGTTGTTTGACCTGCATCCCACTGGGATGTTTGCACACAGTGTTGGTGTACACGGTGACTTTTTTCTGCAATGTTTTGCTGTCTTTTCTTGGATTTTCTGTTTGCACTCAGTCACATATTCACTTTAAGATGTTTTTTGTTCATGTTTTTGTTTTTTGTTTGTTTTTTCAGTTTGCACGTAGTCACTTTAAGATGTTTTTTGTTCATGTTTTTGTTTTTCAGTTTGCACATAGTCACTTTAAGATGTTTTTTGTTCATGTTTTTGTTTTTTGTTTGTTTTTTCAGTTTGCACATAGTCACTTTAAGATGTTTTTTGTTCATGTTTTTGTTTTTTGTTTGTTTTTTCAGTTTGCACATAATCACTTTAAGATGTTTTTTGTTTCTTTTTTCAGTTTGTACATAGTCACTTTAAGATGTTTTTTTTGTTTTTTCAGTTTGCACCCGATTCAAGAACCGAATGGCTCACAGGGCTCTACCTAATACATGAACTTGACTCACGCACAGAGACCCATAGACGACACCACGCAGACAGCCAATGACACCTGGGGGCTCTGCCCACGTGGTGCTTAAGCCCCGCCCCTTCCTGACACGTGACCCGCGCTGGGCGTGGCCAGACGCTGTCACGTGGGAGCTGCAGTGGTGCCACGTGTCTCTCTGCTGCTGCTGCTGCTACTTGAAGCCGGTACGGTTATAACAGCAATTGATTAAGAGGTTACTTGCCTTGACGGGTTAGCGGATCAATTTTGACTTAAAACTTTCGTGACTGCAGGAATTCATATTCTTGGTTCTTTTGGTAAAATCGCGTCGATTGAAAATAAAAAATAAGAAAAAAAATTGAAAATAATAAAAGCAAAACCCGCCATTTTTTCAATATTTTATTATAATTTTTTTCTATTTACGTGACTTTATAACAGAAAGAACCAATAATATATCGAGGGTTAGCCGATTTCATTCGTTAATCGATTTGTTGTCTGCTGGGATTTTTGCACACAGAGTTGGTGTAACTGTGATTTTTTTCCTGCAATATTTTGCTGTCTTTTCTTGGATTTTCTGTTTGCACTCAGTCACATATTCACTTTAAGATGTTTTTGTTTGTTGCGGTTGTACCCGATTCAAGAGCCGAATTGCTCACAGGGCTATACCTAATACTTGAACTTGAAGTAGCGGTGACGTCACCACGACGCTTGTGCACACACCACACACACACACAGTCACACACACAGACACACACCACACACACAGTCACACACACACAGTCACACACACAGACACACACCACACACACAGACACACACAGTCACACACACAGTCACACACCACACACACAGTCACACACACACACAGTCACACACACCACACACACAGACACACACAGACACACACACAGACACACACACAGACACACACAGACACACACACACAGTCTCACACACACACACAGACACACACCACACACACAGTCACACACCACAGACACACACACAGTCACACACACAGACACACACAACAACAACAACCGCCATTTGCCACATTTTATGTTCGCACTTAGTCACAAAGTCACTTTAAGATGTTTTCTTGTTCATGTTTTTGTTTTTTGTTTGTTGCGGTTGCACCCGATTCAAGAGCCGAATGGCTCACAGGGCTCTGTACCTAATACTTGAACTTGAACTTGCAGTAGTGCAGCTCAACAGGGGGCGGATTCAGCAAGTTGCAGCAGCCTCTTTCGAAGGTGCAGCGACGTCTCTCCAGCAGCAGCTGCAGTAGCAGCATCATCAGCAGCTGCAGTACACGTGCACAATTCATTCCAAGGTGTGTGTGTGTGTGGTGTGTGTGACTGTGTGTGACTGTGTGTGGTGTGTGTGGTGTGTGACTGTGTGTGGTGTGTGACTGTGTGTGGTGTGTCTGTGGTGTGTGTGGTGTGTGACTGTATGTGGTGTGTGTGGTGTGTGACTGTGTGTGGTGTGTGTGACTGTGTGTGACTGTGTGTGGTGTGTGTGGTGTGTGACTGTGTGTGGTGTGTGACTGTATGTGGTGTGTGTGACTGTGTGTGACTGTGTGGTGTGTGTGTGGGGTGACTGTGTGTGGTGTGTGTGACTGTGTGTGACTGTGTGTGGTGTGTTACTGTTTGTGGGGTGTGTGTGGTGTGTGACTGTGTGTGGTGTGTGACTGTGTTTGTGTGACTGTGTGTGGTGTGTGTGTGGTGTGTGACTGTGTGTGGTGTGTGACTGTGTGTGGTGTGTGACTGTGTGTGGGGTGTGTGTGGTGTGACTGTGTGTGTGACTGTGTGTGACTGTGTGTGTTGTGTGACTGTGTTTGTGTGACTGTGTGTGTGGTGTGTGCACAAGCATCGTGGTGACCCACCCCCCCGTGTGCCACAGTGCCGGCCTTGATAAGTGCTGCTACTCGCTAACAGCACTTGCCCCCGACAGTCTGTTAGAGGCTATACGGGGGATCTTTGTCTTTGGCAGTGGCGGTGCAGAAGGTGCATGCAGGAGGTGCGTGCACGAGGTGCGTGCAGGAGGTGCGTGCAGGAGGTGCGTGCAGGAGGTGCGTGCAGGAGGTGCTTGCAGGAGGCCGAACGGCGCCCGGAGGAGACGCGTCCCACGAAGAGCTTCCATGAAGAAGTGCGGGAGCGAGGCGAGAGAGGGATGGGACCAAGGAATTGTGCGTGGGAGGTCTCGTGAGGGAGGGCAGCGAAGGGGGGGGGGGGCAGATGAAGGTCAGCGAGGGGCAGGAGCTCGGCCTGAGGGGCACGGAACCGGGGCGGAGTCGGGAAGCGGGAGGGGAAGAGGGGAGAGAGAGACGGCGCAGCAACAGTCGAGGGCCAGAGACGCGGCGAGCGAGAGACGCAGAGACGAGGCGGCGTGGGGAGCGCGGCAAGAGAGAGAGAGAGACAGCCATCAGAGGAATTTCATTCAACGGTTCTTGAGGCAGAGGCTAGGGGGGTCCGGTTCGGACGGAGCGAGAGAGACGGGGCGAGATGAGGGGAGGGGCAGAGACGTCGCGAGAGATCGGCAAAGAGAAGGGGAGGCGAGGGGAAGACAGGAAGAGAGAGAGAGACATCAGAGGGCGCCGAGCCTTCGTCGATTTATAAGCGAGAGGTTAGGGGGATTCAGTTGGGAAGGAGGGAGAGAGACGGGGAGGCAGGGAGGGAGAGAGACGGGGGCCCAGGGAGGGAGGGAGATGGGGGGACAGAGAGGGGGAGAGATGGGGGGGCAGAGAGGGAGAGGGGGGCAGGGAGGGAGAGAGACGGGGGGGCAGAGAGGGGGAGAGAGAGGGGGACAGGGAGGGAGAGAGACGGGGGGGCAGAGAGGGGGAGAGAGAGGGGGACAGGGAGGGAGAGAGACGGGGGGGCAGAGAGGGGGAGAGATGGGGGGGCAGAGAGGGGGAGAGATGGGGGGGCAGAGAGGGAGAGGGGGGCAGGGAGGGAGAGAGACGGGGGGACAGAGAGGGGGAGAGACGGGGGGGCAGAGAGGGGGGCAGAGAGGGGGAGAGAGAGGGGGGCAGGGAGGGAGAGGGGGGCAGGGAGGGAGAGAGACGGGGGGGCAGAAAGGGGGAGAGACAAAAGGGCAGGGAGGGAGAGAGCTGTAGATGCCACTGGTTCTTCACATTCTGTAGATGTAAATGCCACTGGTTCTTCACGTTCTACAGATGTAGATGCAACTGGTTCTTCACGTTCTGCAGATGTAAATGCCACTGGTTCTTCACGTTCTGCAGATGTAGATGCCACTGGTTCTTCACGTTCTGCAGATGTAGATGCCACTGGTTCTTCACGTTCTGCAGATGTAGAAGCCACTGGTTCTTCACGTTCTGCAGATGTAGATGCCACTGGTTCTTCACGTTCTGCAGATGTAGATGCCACTGGTTCTTCACGTTCTGCAGATGTAGAAGCCACTGGTTCTTCACGTTCTGCAGATGTAGATGCCACTGGTTCTTCACGTTCTGCAGATGTAGAAGCCACTGGTTCTTCACGTTCTGCAGATGTAGATGCCACTGGTTCTTCACGTTCTGCAGATGTAGATGCCACTGGTTCTTCACGTTCTGCAGATGTAGATGCCACTGGTTCTTCACGTTTTGTAGATGTAGATGCCACTGATTCTTCACGTTCTGCAGATGTAGATGCTAATTCCCTTTGGCACGTGTTTCCTCTCTATTCTCTTGAAATACCTACTAAGAGATGTCTGCACAGTTGTTCTCTTCATCTCTGCACAAATCAACTTGTGATGGGCAATCGCATCGTTGAACTGCGGTAACGGGACATACGGACAGGTTTGTACGTATCTCTGAAAGTTCCCAAGTCGAATGTTTGTAAGTAGAGGTAGTCCCTGTACTACATCGGGCACAATCTGGGGGCAGGGTTGGGGGTCAGGGAATTGGGTGATGCAACAGATGTTCATTAGGGATAGAGGGGTTGGTTGTCCCTGTGGAGGCGGCATTGCCGAGGGGACAGGACAGGAAGGGTGGGTCACCCTTGACACGTGAAGGACACGGCTTCGAATCCCGTCTAGTGAGCAAAACGAACAAAGACGCCAAGGTCACCGTGAACCGATGTCACGACTCCCCCGCGCTGACGTCATATCGAATTTAATTTAAGTGACGCCACTATATTTTCAAAACGAGTGTGATTTTTACAGTATTTTTGTTTTAAGACGCGAGGTTGCCACCTGTCCTTGCTTTGATGTAATATCCCTGCATTGATGCATTTCATTTCATTAAATTGATATCAGTAGATTGCCACAGTTATCATTTGTAATTCTTTACGACGCGAGTTTGCCACCCGTACTGGTTCCCCCCCCCCCTCCCAAGATCATCTTCTTATGGAGGTCGGCTCCCGTGGGATATCTCCAAGTCTTCGCAGAAACGTGACTTGGCAAGTCCTGGTTTTTTGCCAGTCGCGTGAAAGTTTGCCACTCAATAGCGTGCATGTACACGCACAGTCATCCTCCCCCGTCTCTCTTATGCTGTTGTGAATACAGGGGGGGGGGAGTGCTTCAGAAACAAGTGAACACTTCTGAGACTTTGCAACAACAGCACAGGAGAACGTGCTGCCTCCGGCCTCTGGAGACCTGCACCTGTAGAAGATTCCGGGCGCGCGTTGACAATGTTGGCGAAGACTCTTCGGCTTTTTAAATCCTTTATATTAAGTTCGCTTGCTTGCGCGCTTACGACCGTGCAAACCTTTCGGTCGTTTTTTAACCCACTTCCCGTGATCCAATCGAGCTGACATTTTGCACACAGACTCGTTGTGCGTGACAATTAATGTTCGTGAAAAAAAATTCCAAAATGTTACACCTTTTAGGGAAAACAAATTAAATATTTAATTACCAATTGTTTAATACTGCAGACAATCATCTGACCCATAGGTGGCAGCCATCTCAAGCCAGAGGACGAGAGGACTCTAGCCGCCACGCATATAAAGGATTTATAGTGAAAAACGTTGTTTTTACGGGTTTACTTATTGAAGCTATTAGGACGGAACCACGATTGACCTCCGACAGTGGCGATGATGTTCACAATGGGTGAAGGGGCTGAGTTGGTACCCGCGACGGGTTTCGCAAACTCACAACTTTTCCGAGTGTATTTCCTTACGTTGAATACAAAAAAAAGCACGGAATTGCTTGCCATTTTAAGCGCTTTAATTTTTAGCGAACACGCAACGAACAGAAACAACGAACGTTCACTTTACAATCAAAATGCAATCAAAATGTTTTTGAGATATCAAAGATTGCATTTTCAATAAAAACTGCAGAAGAAAAATATTAAATTAATGTGGATATCTACATAAAATGATATTATAAACACACTATCCTAAAAATACAGCACCGTATTTTAACACTAAAGCAGTCACTGACTCGCAACAACTTGCTATCATAAGTGACAGAGTTAATTTCGGGTAAAATCAATGAAAATGGGGTATGCCGATAGCATAAAAAATTAACCCGTAAAAACAAAGTTTTTCACTATAAATCCTTTATATGCGTGGCATCGGGGCGGCTAGAGTCCTCTCGTCCTCTGGCTTGAGATGGCTGCCACCTATGGGTCAGATGATTGTCTGCCACCATTAAACAATTGGTAATTAAATATTTAAAAATTTCCCTAAACAGTGTAAAATTTAGGAAATGTTTTTTTCAGGAAAATGCATTGTCACGCACAACGAGTCTGTGTACAAAATGTCAGCTCGATTGGATCACGGGAAGTGGGTTAAAAAACGACCGAAAGATTTGCACGGTCCTAAGCAAGCAAGCGAACTTAATATAAAGGATTTAAAAATGAGATGTGATTGAGCAAATCTGAGATCAGATTTGGAATCGGCACCCTGAAATTAGTCTAGAACAGCTGCAAAAGTCCAGGCCAGAAAAACATGTTGTGTTGTTGTTGTTGACCAGTGTTAACGGCGAAAGTGTCCACCCCCCCACCTCCTCTCTGAAAATTGATGAAAATCAGCGACTTAAAACTGAACACCCAAAACATTTGAACTGCGGTGGCTAAAAGTCTCCACCCTGGCTACCATTTCGCCAAGAACAATGGAACGTAAAACAACGTCCCTCAAAACAAACTCCGATTCTCTTTTAATCCTCAGATTCAGAAGTGGTGTCGACATCTGGACCCTCAAACCAGTCAAAGGGTGAGTGTCGCCGTTTTGCAGGAAGCTTGATGGAAGGTGATGCAGAGACCATCTTCCCTTGTTTGATCTTTGCTGTCAACGTGGTTTTTCTTGAGATCTCAATCGCCTGTAACAAATGAACACATCGAAGACAATTGGGCATCGTCAAGAGTCTAAAGTGGTCCTCCTGCTCAAGTGAGCGTGGCTTGGTGTTCGTCTCTCGTGACGAGGTGTACGGCTCCTGCGGTGGATCGTGAGAGATGGCGATTGCGCGGGGAGGTCTTCGTCCGGAAGTGGAATGATTGTGGCCGATGAAGTCTCAATGCCACAAAAACAAGAATGTGAACGTGAAAACGAGGGCTCAAAACATCTGACACGAACACAATATTATTGTAAACATTAAACAGCATTTACATAAGAGGGGGGGGGGGGGAGCACTCAAAAGCTCCACACTGATAGAGTCAAGAATCCATGGCTACACTGCCATCTCCTGACCACCTCGTAGCCAAGCCTGGCAGTCCCCGGCAGTCTCCCACCGACTCAACCCTGCGTCGTGTCTGAGATCTACGTTCATCAGTGGGCTCATTGCAGATTGGTCAAAACAGTTGGCTTGAACGGGTGGGGTGACCAATCAGGTGATTGGCATTGATGCCGCTACACGTGGACTGGGAATGAGAGCAACCGCCAGAAGAAATGCAGCGAGACACGTGGGAAAGAGAAGAAGTCATGTCACTGCAGGCAGAAGGAGCTCTGGTGGGAGTTCTACAGAGGGTGACCGCTGTACACGGCGTCTTGGAGGATGGTGGGAATACACCCGCAACTTGACCGCAGCACACACAAGCAGGTGAGCAATGAAACGGTGCGCCCATTTATAGAGAATGAGAAGATGTATTGATACTGGAGGAATCCGATGAGATATGAAGCTGTTTTTCACAGATGTCCAGTACTATTAACTTTTTATTTTTATTTTACCAGGTGAGGCCCACTGAGCTGTATAGCTCTTGTTCAGAAGTGTACTGGCCACAAATGACAGCTCAACCAAGTAGCCTATCATGTGGACATGTATAGTAGCCAAACACTCTGAGAGCGTGTTTGTAAATGTGGAGGGGAAAATCGGAGAACCTGGAAAAAAAGCCACGCGACCACGGGGAGACCTCCTGTATGCCAGGTGAGGTCGTTCACATTTCACAACAACAAACAATACAAAAACACAATAGGAGCGCAAAGTGTAGGGAAGGTAAAAAGTTTTTTTTTTAAATAAACAAAAAAAACCTAAACCATTTTTTTCTTGTTAATTGTATTTTTTACCCTTTTATCTGGCAACAAAACTGACACCTTTTTTTACGAGGAGCCATGTTTGCATTGACCACAATACCTGCAGTCGGAATGCAAACAAAAAACACAACTCTGATAATGTATGCACCTTCCTTGAAGTTGATGTTTATCTTACCAGGCAAGGCCCACTAAACCATCAGCTTCTCTCACAGAAGCGTCCCGGCCACAAGCGCGAGCAGCTCTACGAAGCGGCTCACCACGTGAAAGATTGTTGAAGAGCAACAATGATATTTTGGAGTAAGAGAAAAAAGTGCGTGACATCATCATCTTCGATAATTGGTTCTTTACCCTTCTATCTGGCAACAAAACTGACACCTTTTTGCAAGGAGTCATGTTTGCATAGACCGCAATGCCTGCAGTCATAATACAAACAAAAGAACATAACTCTGATAATGTGCACTGTCCTTGAAGTTGATTGGTCCACACCCGAGACAGCTTTCCTTCGAGCCTAGTCTCATATGGGTTGGACCAGATGACGCCAAAAGGCGCACAACTCAAGGACAATGCACCATCAGAGTATGAGAGCTCGGGGCAAGCATCTACACTATGGGGACCTCATTTGCCAGTAAAAATATGATAATTGGTTCTTTACCCTTCTATCTGGCAACAAAACTGACACCTTTTTGCAAGGAGTCATGTTTGCATAGACCGCAATGCCTGCAGTCATAATACAAACAAAAGAACATAACTCTGATAATGTGCACTGATTAGTGCACATTGCCATTTCCCAGCATGCCTTGCATGCTGGGAAATGGCAAAGGTTTGTCTGAGAGAGCTGGGCTTTCCATAACACAAGTTTTGTGGAGAATGCTCTCACGTTGTCATAGGCAGCACTGACGAGCTGCCCCTGGTCTTGTAACTTCTTGTTCAGTACATTCAGCTCATGCGTGATGTCAACAAGAAAAGCGAAGTCCATGAACCATTTGGGATCACTTAGCACAGGAACAGCCACCCCATCCTTCTCCATGAAGGCTATCAATTCTGCTCTCAACTCAAAAAATCTCTTCAAGACGTTTCCCCTGCTGAGCCAACGTACCTCGGTGAAGTAGAGCACATCCTCATATTCTGACTCCATTTCCTCTAAAAAAAGTACGGAACATCCGGTGCTTTAAGCCCCTGGATCTTATTTGGTTGATGCATTTCACAACAACAGACATCACATTGTCAAACTTTAGGCATTTGCTGCAAAGGGCCTGCTGATGGATGATGCAGTGCAGAGCCATGGCCTCCTCCACACCCTCCTCTTCTAGTTTTCTTTGAACAAGTGCCACCAGTCCATTTTTCCTCCCTGTCATTGATGGCGCTCCGTCGGTTGTTATTCCAACAAACTTCTTCCATGGCAAACCGGCATTCACAATGGCATCACACAGCTGGCAAAATATCTCCCGAGCGGTGGTGTGGCCATGCATTGGAATTACTGTGAGCAACTCCTCCATCACTTCAAAATTGTCATCAACACCACGGACATATATTGTGAGCTGGGCAGTGTCAGTGATGTCTGAACTCTCGTCAAGAGCGACTGAGTATGCATTGAAAAATTTGGCTTTCTCACGCAGTTGATCATAAATGTCACTTGACAGGTCTGAAATGCGCTCTGCCACGTGTTAGCAGAAAGGCTGATGTTGCTAAACTGACCTTTCTTTTCTGGACAGACTATACTTGCAGCCTGTAAGATGCACTTTTTGATAAACTCGCCTTCTGTGAATGGCTTTCCTGCCTTAGCAATCATCTCACTAACCACGTAGCTTACTTCGACTGCTGCATTATTCTCTTTGGTTGCTTTCTTGAATACATTTTGTTGCCTCAGTAGACATGTTTTAAGATTGGCAACCCAGTTGGCTCTCTCATCTCCCTGGTATTTTGCATACTCCTCAGCATGTCTAGTTGAGTAATGACGTTTGAGGTTGTATTCCTTGTGCACCGCAACTTTTTCTGTACAAATAAGACACGTCGGGTTGCTCATGTGCTCAACAAATAAATATTGCATCTCCCACTTTTCCTGAAATTGTCTGTGCTCGTCACCAACCTTTCTCTTCACTGCAGGCTTTGAAAAAGACATGATTGGGGCTGTGTGACAAGATCTATATTCATTCCACTTGCTGTCGCTCACGCAATAAAGTTTCAGTCAAGTGTTTAGCCAACCAGCGACGCACGGAGACGTAATTTCCGCAAATGCACGTCATTTCCGCTTTTTACGGTAACAACAGGTGCGTAGATTATGGGGGCGGGGGGGTAATGCGTTCCCATCAGATTTCGTCCCCACACCCCAGTCACAGGCAGACATAGCTGTAGCGGCTGCTACTATACACGCTTCTCTGTTCTAAGCACGGGGATCTGAGCCGTGTGAGCTGTGGATCTGCGCTTTGACGCGCTCCGATGCGCGCACAGTGGAGAGCCGAAAGAGGGAGAGCAGAGGACTCTATGAGGCAGCGTCATTGTGTGACCACGGGGTTCAAATGCTGCTGGCCACTGTCGGGGCTTTCACTGCCTTCAGTCACATCATCACATTTTTCTATACATTTTTGTGCTTACTTTGTGCCGGCGTGTTGGCTTGCCTGCGTTCCGGGACTTATTTGAGCAGATCCGGTACCTCTCGTATCGAAAAAAATATGAATATTAAAAAAAGTTTTTTAAGAAATGATTAAAATAAAATATAACAATATAATGTAATCACTAGAAAATTACGGAGCCCCTGTTGACATCGGTGGATGAATTACTAATTTGTGGCCACGCTATAACAAGATAATCTAATAAGTTATATATAAAGCTTTCTTAACAGCATCACAATTTCATAAAATAATAACAAATGCAGACTTCTAAGATGAACCAAAATAATTATGCACATCGTCATGTACAGTCTGTGGCTCGGTGCGTAAATGTCACCACCAGAGGATGAGGGAATTTAAATCATTAAAATTCATCCACACATATCAGGTGTAAATAATAATGTAAAACAGCCCAGACTGTAAAATGTAGATATTAGCTCAATGACGTGTTATAAACTGCTGCGGTTTAGAATAATCCGTCTGCCTAAAGAAGCTCCCAACACCTCACAGCGCAGCGTGTGCGTAAAGGAGCCGTGGTGTCCCTTGAATTTGCCTTCAATTTAACAAATTGTGTGTGTGTGTGTTCCGTTCGTTTTCTCCGCTGGACACAGAAGTCGCCTTTGCTCAAGATGCCACTTTATTAATCACTGACACAAAGACTGATACCGTCACTGCAGTATAGCCTAAATAAGTCCCACTGCATTGTAAGTGGCATGTGTGTGCTGTTTAAAGCGTCGTTTTATGTGCGTTCCGGGACCTGTGCGCTGTCATATGTACTTAGTGTTCCGGCACCTTGTGATTTACAAATAAAGCACTGGATACATCATGACCTGCGCGAAAGAGGGCGGAAAACTATGAATTTCACCCTCCTGCTCTCCGCGCATCCAAAGCCACTCTTTTCTCTCCCGGCTCTCTCTCTCACTCACTCTCACACGTACACAAACACACACACACCCACGACCCCGCCCCCCATGTCACTCACATGCATGCCGCATTCACTGGACAGGCACACAGTAGGAAACCAGAACATCATAACATTGTCCCACACAGCAGCTAACAGCGGGGTTGCTACAATATAAAAGTCGCGGGCCGCACTAACATTAAACTTTCATATTAAGGTGGGGGCCACAAAATATCGTCCCGAGGGCCGCAATTGGCCCGCGGGCCGCGAGTTTGAGACCCCTGATTTACATTGAATACAGTCACAATAATAATATTACTGTCTAAACCAACTAACTTCTTAAACTTCTAACCGTGGCCTTTTCATTAAAATAATATTTCCCTTTTATCAAAGATCCTCTTTCAGAAGGGTACTGCTTTGGGATGTTTGAAAAATGGTAAGAAACCAGTGTACAGAGAAAACCCATGCAATACGAGGAGGGAAATACCCAAAGTTCAGCTAAATTTAGATTCAATTGATTTCTGTACTAACATCTCCATAGCACCTTCGCTTGTGCATTCAATGGATCATTACTGGACACATGCAAATACACCATGACACATGCAACTACGTGACTTCACACGCAACTTCACCATTATACATGCAAACGCATCATTTCACATGCAGATGCGTACCCAGGAGGTGACTTGGCCTCATAACTACATTCGAGAGGACAAAGAGCTGAACATTTGATTTTGATCCAGTCAGCTTATGCAATTGAATTTTTTATTTTCTTTTTTACTAAAACTTAAAATAAGTTTCTTTGTCGGTAAAAAAAACTTAATTCTAGATTTGAAGCTTTCGTGACTGCAAGGATTCATGCTTATAGGTTTTTCGGTAAAGTCACGTAGGTAAAAAAAATATATATATAATATAATAATAAAAATCACATTTATTTTATTTCTATTATTATTTACATTAATTATTTTTTTTACCTACGTGACTTTACCGAAAACGCTAAGAGTATAACAAAAACTTAACTTGGAGCTTTCGTGACTGCAGGAATTACTCTTTGGTTCTTTCGATCAAGTCACGTATAAAGAGAAAAAAATAATTATTTGTAGGTCCCACCGAGATTTGAACTCGGATCGCAGGATTCAGAGTCCTGAGTGCTAACCATTACACCACGGAACCCCCACGTAGAGCTGCCTCATTGCACAACCTCTTGGCAGCAGCTGCTGAGCCCACATTTAGAAAAGTGTTTTCTGAGAACCGAGCCATCTGCACTTGCTCCTGACACCGCATATCCTTTCTGTACTGCCATCTCCTGGCCAGTTTCACAAACATAATTCATTTTAATATCAAACACGTGAAGAGGGGCATTACTTTTCCATGAATTCATTTGAAAACGTTAACTCAAAATTTTTGTTATTTTATTGAGTTTTATTTTGAGTTATTTTTATGGAACTCTCCATTTAAAACGCTACTAAAAATGTTTACACCTGGCACAATCACAGGGGCTACCAACAGAAAGCGCACATGACATGAGTGCACACTCATCAAGAAATCAACGCACTCACCATTGGCTCCATCCCTAGGGTGCTATTCAGAAAAATATTCAATTAGTCCAACGTGAGATGATTTTCTCTTTGCAACCCTTGAATCTTGAGTTCAAGTTTCAGCGTGACCTCTTGGTTTTATATTTTACGCTATGTTCAAAAAAAGGTTGGATTTTTAATTTAAATCTAGTTAAGTCTTGCTGGATCGTGATAAAGTGTCACTCTTTTCGTCTTGATAATTGGTTTTTTACCCTTTTATCTGGCAACAAAACTGACACCTTTTTTACGAGGAGTCATGTTTGCATAGACCACAATACCTGCAGTCATAATGCAAACAAAAAACACAACTCTGATAATGTATGTGCACTGTCCTTGAAGTTGATTGGTCCACACCCGAGACAGCTTTCCTTAGAGCCTAGTCTCACATGTGGGTTGCACCAGATGACGCCAAAAGGCGTCTTCTCGAATTAGTTCAACGCAGTAAGCCCCCTTTTGACGTGCTAATATATTCCTGACCAGGAGATGGCAGTAGAGCAATGGGTTACATCTAAATGTGTTGAGCTTTTGAGTCTTACTCCCTCCGATCTTGGGTTTTCTCCAGGCTCTCTGGTGTCCTCTCACTTGCCAAACAACAACAACAACACGATTGGTCACAACATTCATTTGCTAGGGGGGGGGGGGTCTTAGTTCAAACTTTGGTGGTGCCTGAGAATAGTAATGTTTCACAGCTGGAGTTCGACATTGCTCTGTAAAGTTTCATCAATAACCGCAATTACTTTTTCTGATTAGAACCTTTGGCGGATTAATTACTAGCATTGGTTCGTCCTCAAGCACTCGTCAAAGAATCAGGATGTAAACGTTTGCTACACTTAGGCTGAGCAACTTCTGCCAAAAGTTTGTGGTGTCAGTGGTGTCGTGGTTAGCACTCAGGGCTTTGATTCCTGTACCCTGGTAGCTGAAATTGCAATGAAACCGGCGGTAAATTATTTTATTAACATAATGTAGCTCGAGACACTGCCGAACAGAGATCGCATTGCATGGCGATGCGCTGTGATGGTCCTGTGATGTAATGGTTTGCACTCAAGACTAAATCAAGCGATCTGAGTTCAACCCCCGGCTAACTTCGACTGAGTTTTGCAACTCTTCATTTCACAGTTTCTTCATCAATAAAATCGTGAGTTAAGATTTTAACGGTGTAGAATTCTAGAAGCATCCAGCAGCATCCCACTACACCGAGGCGGCGGCCGTAGAACCGCGAATCCCGACGTCGTTCTGTTCGCCAAAAGCCGCGTTGTGTTCGATTCGCGTCGTCAAAAAAGTGTGTTCCCTAATACGCGAATCGCCGCTTTGTATCCGATTCGCGGTGTGAACACACGCGCCATAGGAGGACAGACTTCTCCATTTACCAGCAATGACCCCCCCCCCCCGGTTTAATGAGCGTCCTGGTCGCCCCCTCTAAGTGTAGCAGTGTGGAATGCGCACGGTGACATATTGCCGACGTGGTGGTTGTGGTGAAGTTGGTGGTGGTGGTGTTGTTCAGAAACTCACTCAGACACACACACACACAGAGACACACACACACAGAGACACACACACACAGACACACGTACACAGATACACATACACAGATACACACACACAGAGAGACACACAGAGACACACAGACATACACACAGATACACACACAGACACACACAGACACACACACAGATACACACACAGATACACACACAGACACACACACAGATACACACGCAGATACACACACACAGACATACACAGACACATACACAGATACACACACAGACATACACAGATACACACACAGATAAACACACAGACACACACACAGATACACACAGATACACACACAGACATACACAGACACACACACAGATACACACACAGATAAAAAAATAAAGATAAAGATCCCCCGTATAGCCTTAACAGACTGTAGGGGCAAGTGCTGTTAGCGAGCACCTATGAAGGCCAGAACGGTACACGAGGGGGTGGGTGGCCAGTACCACGCCCGACCGCCTTTGTCTCCCCAGTAGCGATGTTTACACACCGCACCAGGTACTCATTTAAGGCTGAGTCGACCTAGGGGAGGCCCAGGACCGGTTCAGATATTCGTCACTGGTGTTAGCCGTGAGCGAGAATCGAACCCGGGTCGCCAGGTTCATAGCGCAGCGCGCTAACCGCTACACTACCGCTCCCCACACACAGATACACACACAGACACACACACAGATACACACGCAGATACACACACACACAGACATACACAGACACATACACAGATACACACACAGACATACACAGATACACACACAGACACACACAGACACACACACAGATACACACACAGACACACACACAGACACACACGCAGATACACACACACACAGACATACACAGACACATACACAGATACACACACAGACATACACAGATACACACACAGATAAACACACAGACACACACACAGATACACACAGATACACACACAGACATACACAGACACACACACAGATACACACACAGACACACACACACAGATACACACACAGACACACACACAGACACACAGATACAACACAGACCTTCTGCAGTGATTGGAGCTCTCTGATTGGTCAAAGCCAACGCCTTACAGCCAATCAGGTTAGGTCCTTCTTACCCACGTGATGCGGGATTTGTTTTCCCGCTAATTTTATTTGGCTCCTCCTTCTCGCCCCTCCCCGCTCCGCCGTTGAGCCAATCAGATTAGGTTCCCCGTACCCACGTGACGCCCCTCCCCGCGCTCCGCCTCGGAGCCAATCAGATTAGGTTCCCCCTACCCACGTGACGCCCCTCCCCGCTCCGCCTCGGAGCCAATCAGATTAGGTTCCCCCTACCCACGTGACGCCCCTCCCCGCTCCGCCTCGGAGCCAATCAGATTAGGTTCCCCCTACCCACGTGACGCCCCTCCCCGCTCCACCTCGGAGCCAATCAGATTAGGTTCCCGCCTACCCACGTGGTGCCAGCCGCCATCTTGAGAGTGGTGAGGGCGATTTTTGATGTTTTTGTTTAAATTTCGGTGTCGAAATTAACGACGATGACGACCCCACAGAGGCACGAGATCGCCTCTCGTGAGGGAAAACACGAGGTAAGCAATGTCCTCCAATGTCCAGCCCGTGATTTGCAGATGGTTTCCAGGTGCAGTGTTGAGTCTATGGTGCAGTGTTGAGTCTATGGGCAGTGTTGAGTCTATGGTGCAGTGTTGAGTCTATGTGCAGTGTTGAGTCTATGGTGCAGTGTTGAGTCTATGGTGCAGTGCTGAGTCTATGGTGCAGTGTTGAGTCTATGGTGCAGTGTTGAGTCTATGGTGCAGTGTTGAGTCTATAGTGCAGTGCTGAGTCTATGGTGCAGTGTTGAGTCTATGGTGCAGTGTTGAGTCTATGGTGCAGTGTTGAGTCTGTGGTGCAGTGGTGAGTCTATGGTGCAGTGTTGAGTCTATGGTGCAGTGTTGAGTCTATGGTGCAGTGCTGAGTCTATGGTGCAGTGTTGAGTCTATGGTGCAGTGTTGAGTCTATGGGCAGTGTTGAGTCTATGGGTAGTGTTGAGTCTATGTGCAGTGTTGAGTCTATGGGCAGTGCTGAGTATATGGTGCAGTGTTGAGTCTATGTGCAGTGTTGAGTCTATGGTGCAGTGTTGAGTCTATGGGGGCAGTGTTGAGTCTGTGTGCAGTGTTGAGTCTATGGTGCAGTGTTGAGTCTATGTGCAGTGTTGAGTCTATGGTGCAGTGTTGAGTCTATGGGGGCAGTGTTGAGTCTATGTGCAGTGTTGAGTCTATGGTGCAGTGTTGAGTCTATGGGGCAGTGTTGAGTCTATGGTGCAGTGTTGAGTCTATGGTGCAGTGCTGAGTCTATGGTCATTCCATTGACAAAATACAAACGCTTGAATTTGTGAATAGTTTACCTCATGAGGGGCATGAGATGTGCCAGTATTCGTTGAGATGACTGTTTTCTTTTTCAGCGAGTACTTTAATGCTTAAAATGGACATCGTGGCTGGAATAAAATTGCATCTGTGCTTTGTAGAGTTGCACCCACTATGCGTTTGCTTCTGTGACCTCGCGTAGGGGTCAAATCTACAGAGCACGCTGCAAATTATCGATCCGAGACCCGCAACAAGAGAGGAATTGCGGGCAAGTTCAAGTTCATTTCAAGTTCATGTATTAGGTACAGAGCCGTGTGAGCCATTCGGCTCTTGAATCGGGTGCAACCGCAACAAACAAGAAACAAAAACATGAACAAAAAACATCTTAAAGTGACTATGTGACTGAGTGCAAACAGAAAATCCAAGAAAAAACAGCAAAATATTGCAGAAAAAAACACCGTACACCAACGCTGTGTGCAAAAACCCCAGTGGGATGCAAGTCAAACAACAACAACAACCACAAGACAACTTAGATTAAGGCCATCAGTCTAACTCTGTACATCAACAAACAAACATGGCCAAACCAAAAAAACTTTTCGAAATCACCAAAATAAAGCCATGAAAGCAATGCAACAGCAAGAAGTGGAAGACAATGATGGGGAATTTCTGATGAAGATCATTATCTGGATGATGATGGTGAAGATAAGTTAGTGGCTGGGATAAAAATACCGATTGTGTCATTTTGACTTAAAACTCTCGTGATTGCAGGAATAAAATATTCTTTGGTTCTTTCGGTAAAGTTACGTGGAAAGAAAAATAAAGTGAATAAAAGTATTAAAAAAAGCTTTAAAATATCGAATGTTGACTGTAGCCTGGTTCTTAAGCTGGGTGAGTGTACTGACAGTCTATAATGCAGACTGTATTGTAGAGTATACATTATAGACTGCCAGTACACTCACCCAGCTTAACCAGGCTACAGTCTACATTATAGACTGTCAGTACACTCACCCAGCTTAACCAGGCTACAGTCTACATTATAGACTGTCAGTACACTCACCCAGCTTAATAACCAGGCTACAGTCTACATTATAGACTGCCAGTACACTCACCCAGCTTAATAACCAGGCTACAGTCTACATTATAGACTGTCAGTACACTCACCCAGCTTAATAACCAGGCTACAGTCTACATTATTAAGCTGAGTGTACTGGCAGTCTATAATGTAGACTGCAGCCTGGTTATTAAGCTGGGTGAGTACTGACAGTCTATAATGTCGACTGTAGCCTGGTTATTAAGCTGGGTGATAGTAGGGGGTTGTTTTGCCGGACACCACCACCATTACCACCACTACTCCCTCCACTACCACCACCATTACACCACCACTTCTACCACCACCACTTCCACCATTACCACCACCACTACTACCACCACTACCATCACTACCAACAATTTGATACTCCTGATGATGATCCTGCTGTTCTGAGTGACTCACGCAGCCACCTATGGCTGCAGGGTTTGGAGGCACATGTTTATGTCGTTTATTGTGAAAATTCGGTCACAGATCACTGTTACATTGCTTTTATGGCTTTATTTTGGTGATTTCGAAAAGTGTATTTGTTTGGCCATGTTTGTTGGAGTACGGAGTTAAACTGATGGCCTTAATCTAAGTTGTCTAGTGGTGGTTGTTGTTGTTGTTTGACTTGCATCCCACTGGGATTTTTGCACACAGCGTTGGTGTACAGTGCTTTTTCTGAAATATTGTGCTGTTTTTTCCTGGATTTTCTGTTTGCACTCAGTCACATATAGTCACTTTAAGATGTTTTCTTGTTCATGTTTTTGTCTTTTGTTTGTTGCGGTTGCACCAGATTCAAGGGCTGACAAAACAACACTCCCACTACCATCACCACTACCACCAATACCACCACCACTACTACTACCACGGGAGATAGGATGTTTGTGTGCTGAATGCTGGAATCTGACCCCACGTCCTCCCCCCCCCCTCTCCAGCGGCTCCCCGGATGGCCTCCCCCAGCCCTGACCCCGGCCACGGCCGCCACCGCCCCCTCCGAGAGGACTCGCTCCTCCCGTCTCGTCCGCGTAGCGCCCAAGCGCTACACGGACGACGAGTCTCACGCGGCGCCCTTCAAGGTCGCCCGCCCCGTCGACGGCGCCGCTGGCGGTGACGCCGCGGGGCCCGGGCCCACGCCGGGGCCCCCTCCCCGCCCCCCCCACCCCCCCCGCCCCCCCCGCAGTCGTCGTCGTCGTCGCCCCGTGACGTTCCCGGCGGCTCCCGAGGGGGGGCGCCGCCGGGAGACTCCGCTGGTGTCCCCCCGGTCAACGCCGACGTCGACGACGCCGCTGGGAATCGCCCCGGAGCGCGGAGACGGTGGCGGAGAGTCGGGGCCAGCGGGCGAAGAGGTGGTGGAGGAGGGGGTGGAGGAGGGGGTGGAAGAGGAGGAGGTGGAGGAGGTGGAGGAGGAGGCAGTGGAGAAGGCGGTGGAGGAGGTGGTAGACAAGGCGGTGGAGGAGGCGGTGGAGGAGGTGGTGAACAAGGCGGTGAAGGAGGAGGTGGTGGACAAGGCGGTGGAGGAGGTGGTGGAGGAGGTGGTGGAGGAGGCGGTGGAGAAGGTGGTGGAGAAGGCGGTGGAGGAGGTGATGGAGGAGGTGGTGGAGAAGGCGGTGGAGGAGGCGGTGGATGAGGTGGAGGAGGAGGTGGAGGAGGTGGAGGAGGCAGAGAGACGCAGGGAGGCCACTGTTCGACCGCGTGCGGAATGGGAGAGACAGATCAGCTTTTGGTGGCGGGGCCGGGGCAGGAGGGGGAGCGGAAGGGGTGGAGGAGGCGGAGCGAGAGGAGGACAGGAAGAGGTGGACGAGGTGGACGAGGTGATGGAAGAGGAGGAGGAGGTTTTGGCTGAGCGCTCGCCGCTAAGGAAGCGGCAGGAGGCGGTGGCGGTGGCGGATTGCCCGGCGGAACGGAATCCCGATCCCGCTCCGGGCTCCTCTACCTGCCGCTCTCCTCCGTCTCCTCCGTCTCCTCCGATGCCGGCGGCGCCGCCGCTCACAGACAAGCAGCGCCGGGCCCTGCGTGAGGCGGCATTGCACTTGTCCTCGCTGCTGGACGAGCCGCCAGCGCCCAGCGAGAAGCGCCGGGCTCGTCGTGGTGCCCTGACGACACGTCGACGGCGACGACGACTGCAGCAACAATATCAGCGGCAGAGATCGTCGTCATCGCCGCTGTCCGGCTGTTTGTCGTTGTCGGAGGACACGTCGTCGTCGTCGTCGTCTTCGTGGTCAACGTCAACAACGGCTACTGCCGTGTCGCCGGAGGTGGTGGTGGTGGAGGGTGACGAGGCGAAGGAGCGGAGGGACGACGACGAGGAGGAGGAGGTGAAGGAGGTGGTGGAGGGTGACGAGGCGAAGGAGCGGAGGGACGACGACGACGACGAGGAGGTGGGGGCTACGGGGGGCGTTCGCAGGCTGGTGCTGAAGTTCCACGCCAGCCGCCTCCAGCCGAGCGTCGACAGAGCGGGAGACGAGGAGGAGGAGGCGGACAACGAAGAGGAGGAGGAGGAGAAGAGGGAGATGAGGAAAAGGAGGAGGAATAGGAGGACGAGGAGGAGACTACAGAGATCACGCAGTGCAGCCGATGGCGGCGACTGCAAGTCGGGCGAAGAGGCGGAGGAGGAGGGTGAGGAGGAGGGTGACAAGAGGGCGGAGGAGGAGTGCCGGATTCTGAAGCAGATAGACGCCATCATGGCTGAGATACGCCAGCTGGAGAGGAAGCGCAGGGTGAGGGTGAGGAGGAAGAGATGAGGTGTAGGGTGGTGAGGAGGGTGAGGAGACTCCAGGGGTGAGGGCGTTGGGAGTGGCTCACTCGCTCACCGATGGGACTTTGTCCAGATCTTTCAAGGATTTGTGAGCTCCTCACACAATCCAAGACTTCTCCACAAATGTGGCTGTCGCCTGATGAAGCTGGTTGTAGTTACTGGCGACACGTCACGGTACTCAGAGTGTAGATGTCGTGGCGTCCTCTCACCGCCTCTCCTCACATTGCTAAGCTCCGCCTCGAGCCACGCCTCCTCGTGGAACCTTCCGGATGGTTCCCGCACACAGCAGCCACGAGCTCTACCCGTTGCCTTTGGCCCAGATGGAGCCCTTCCTTCTCATTGGATATTAGTGACCCCGCAGTGACTGTACAATTAGCCCTCGTGTTCTTAGGTTTTTTCGGTAAAGTCACGTAGGTAAAATAAAAATAAAATAAAAATCAGCTATAAGTTTATAGGTGATTTTTATTTTATTTTTATTTTACTTTTATTAATTGTAATTTATTATTTGTAATAATAAAAAGTAAAATTAAATAAAAATCAGCTATAAGTTTATAGGTGATTTTTATTTTATTTTACTTTTATTAATTGTAATTTATTATTTGTAATAATAATAAGTAAAATAAAATAAAAATCAGCTATAAGTTTATAGGCGATTTTTATTTTATTTTTATTTTACTTTTATTAACTAGCTGTACTACCCGGCTTCGCCCGGGTCTTGGATACACGACGCCAGGCCGCCTTTGTCTCCCCAGTGGCGATGTTCATACGCCACAGCAGTTACTCTTTTTGAGGCTGAGTGGACCTAGGGTAGGCCCACGACCGGTTCAAATAATCGTCACCGGTGGTGGCCGTGAGCGGGAATGGAACTTGGGTGGCCGGGTTCGTAGCGCGGCGCGCTAACCACGACACTGCAATGCGTTACGCTTACACATGCACGGGTCACATGACATATTTGACGTCACAGGTCAATTGGTGTACCAAAATATATGAATTATTGAGCTCACCCCCTCCCCTAAAAAAAGTGTATTTTGAGAATGTTTGCATGGTGTACAGTCTGCAAAGTAGCCCCATGCGAAATTTGCTGTTTGTTGCATGTCGGGAAATACGGTTAACATGTTGAACAGACACACATATTGACAACTTTGGCAATTCGCAGTAAAACCCGCCGTTGCACGGGTCCTCACGTGTTGTCTGAGTTGGAGGCTTTGTATTTTGTGGTTTGCATGTGCACGCGTTGCGCTTGTGGCGGGTACATAAGTGGGGACAGAGAAAGATGTTAAAGTGTATCGAATAATTTATTACGGAGTGTTATAAAAAGGTAAGTAAAGAGTGTGTTTAAGTGAAGTGTTTAAAGATAATTGATTACGGAAGTTTAGAAACTAATCAATGAGAGCTTGTGGGTACACAATGTTTTTCGTGATACCGCCAGGTGCGTAGACAAATACGTTTTTGGCGGATCCGACGCGAGAGCAGGCCACGTATAGTTGGCCGTGGGCAAAGCAAGGCGTTTGTAGATTGATCCCAGCAATTAGGAATGTTTGACCTTGAGATTTGTTAATGGTCATTGCATAAGCCAAACGAATGGGGAATTGCGTTCGCTTGAAGGGAAATGGGACATCTTCGGCAATAATGGGGATCCGTGGCAATAGCACTTCAACCCCTTTGTGACTGCCAGTCAACACAACTGCTTCAATTAAGTTTGGAAACAAAGACTTGACACAAAGTCTTGTACCATTGCAGAGTTTTGGAGCATTGAGATTTCGCAACAAAAGTATAGGTGCGCCAACCTTCAGCGTGAGTTTGTGTTGAGGCATGCCTGGCAATTCTTGAGAGTCAAGAAATTCAGTGGGAAAGCGTACTGCATCGTCATTTTCAAGTGTCTTGTTGAACGACTTGTACGTCACAGCAGGCTGTGGCAGCAACCCCAAAATATGAGCATTGATTGCATTGACATCATCGTTCCGGGGTGCCAGTATAGCTCGTGCACATAGCCAAGTGCACAAATCATCTCCCATAGGTTTGGTGGCGATATCAGGATAGACTTTGTCTTTTAAGTCGCTAGGAGACGACAACATATGACAAAAGTCGATAGGGAGTGTAATGTCATCGTTATGGATTGGCTGCATAGTCCCATTTCCAATGTGGAGTAATGTGTCGGCAAAACGTTGAGCCGACAAATCCCCACTGGTCAATAGGCGCATGTTAGTAGTCAACTTTAGCTTATCGACCTGGGTCCAAAGGCGGCTTTTCTTCAAGCACGCATGGACCTCATCCGCCATGGTTCCCCGGGTAATGATAGGCAGTGTCTGACGAAAGTCCCCTGATAAAATGACACAGACTCCTCCCATGACTTGACGGGGTTCGCGGATATCGCGTAAAGTGTCATCGAGGAGTTCTACAGCTCTTTTGTGTGCCATCGTACATTCATCCCAAACAATGACTTTGCAAGCACGTAACAATTTGGCAGTACCACTTTGGTTGGAGATATTGCAAGTGGCATCTTCACGTGTCAAATTGAGTGGTAGCTTGAATGTGGAATGAGCTGTGCGTCCCCCATCCATAAGAGTAGCAGCAATGCCAGAAGAAGCTGTTGCTAACGCAATATCTCCTTTGCACCGGACAGAGGCTAATATGGTGTTGATGAGGAACGTCTTCCCAGTGCCAGCAGGTGCGTCGAGGAAGGTGACGGAACCTTGTCCGGAGTAGATCTTCTCTATCAATGATACATATGCCGTATGTTGCGCAGGCACATTCTGCAATAGAGGCAGATTGTGGTCCACTAAATGTGAGAGAGCAATAGTATCGTAGTTCTGCTCCCGAACAATTTCAGCACAAAGGGGCACTGGAAGGTCTCGTCGAGGTGTATCCAGACCAAAGTGTTCCAACGGGCGGCCCGCCATAGACAAAGTGATGTTCTCTATCAAGATCAAAGCCTCATTAGTCATAGCATCGGACAATTTAAGTCCTTGGTCGTTGGACTCATTTTGATAGCGAAATAGAATGTCTTCAGCCATGTGATCTTTGTAAGCATCCCACAGGTCTCTCGCATTAGCTGGAGTATACGTAGTCAAAATAATAGCGAATAGATCTCGGATTTTTGACGGTCCTCGACAGTCTACTGCTTCTTGCATGGCCTGGTGCAAATGATGTTCGCTTTCCAGAAGGTGCAAACCTTGGCACGCTTGTTTAAACGTATCACAAAGTTGTCCATCGACCGTTTTAATGGAGTGAAAGGATGTTGGGCCTCTGACGTTAATCAAAAGCAAGCGGAGATAATAGCATTCCGTTTGGGACATATGAACGGTATAGAGGCGACCCAATGCGTGGTCCTTGCAAACGCCAGGCCAGCCTTCCACTGGTAGGCCCTTGAGACGACGGTTCCAAGTGTAGTTCTTCCAAGTGTAATACGACGGAATGTCAGAGTACAGTAGCGTACGCGCAAACTCATCGCTTTCGCAAAGTTTGAAGAATGCAGTCAACTTAGTATTGCGACGCACTTGAAGGACTTTGTCGACGTTGCCGGCTGTAAAATACACGCGTTCACCGTTTTCTAGATGCACATCAAGATGGACAACGGCAGGAAACCGATCATGGATGGAAAAGCTGAAGATTCTCCATATAGCCTCGTTGCTGCTTATGTAGCGGCCCTGTTGAAACTGTCGAACCTCGTCAAAATTTGCCGTGCCTCCAGTGACCTCAAACACAGCTTGGTCGCTGCCTTTGTAGACATACTTGCAAATGTATTTGATAGCCTTCACAGACTGACAAAATTCGACATTGATGTGCGCATGGAACATTTTGCACAAAATCGGCGAATATGGCACAACATATCGGTTGTCGTACGTAAATTCTTTCCCACGGATAGTCTTTTTGAATGTATGACCACCATGGTTGGAATCTCGTCTTCTGTATAAAGGATACCCTTCTTTGTCAGTTTGTGTTTCGACAATGAATTGCCTGGGGTAGCGCTTGGAACAAACGCCATTTAGCATGCACGGTGAGGAAGGATTGTCCCTTCCGCATGGACCATGAAGCAAGTTTGTAGTGACAGTTGTGTACAAAGCAGGGTCCATTGTTGGAATCTGGGATCTCAGCAGTGATAATGAGATCCACTTGATTGGGGCGTATTTTTGTAGCCAACCAAACCAAGATGTGCGCATGGGGTAACCCACGTTTTTGCCATTCCACCGAATACATGTGGCAAATGGTGTCACCAAATATTTTTCCCTTCCAGATGACTTCCATCATTTTTTTAAGCTTGAGACGAAAGACCCGAGCGATCACATCGTGACGATGTGTAGGTTTTTGGTTTTGGAATAGATGACGTTGTATTTCCTCCCACTTGGGGTTGCATGTGAACGTAACAAAAAGATCAGGTCGGCCGTACTTGCGCACATACGCCATGGCATCTTGAGCGTATTTGTGCATGTGTCTCGGGCTACCAGTGAACGTAGCAGGCAAGACGACACGTCTCCCAATTTGAGTAGGATCCGCGTCTGCCTGATTCATCGCGTCACACAAATGGAAGTAAGATTCACTGCGCAATTTTGTTTGGTTGTAACGGATAAAGTCCAATCGTTCAGATTCAATTTTGGCGTACATGTCGACCACGAATTGATGGAACAATTCACGATAGTACAGCAATAGGTTCTTAGTACCGTCGCGAATCATGAGCATGTAGCAGTAGAATTGCATACATGACACCTTTTTAGCGCTTTGCCCTCCGTTTTGATATATATCAAAGTGATAACCATCATGCCCGTTCCAAAAAATCAAGGGGTACTGCAGTGGATCATACGTTGGATTAAATTCGGAAATCCGCACCAGAACACCGCTTGATTTCTCAAGCACAATGTCCCTTTTCTTTCCGTTTTCTCCACAGATGATGACTGCGACGTCGGGTGCTGTTGGTGCGTTGTAGCGCCCACGATGTTCATCCCCAGGTGTTTTGTCCCCACGAATGATCAAGCGCTGGCCTGGTGTAGTCAAATTCCCAAGATGGTTTTTGAACTGCCGCACCAACTCGTTGTGGTCATTAAGCATGTCTTGAAGCATCACAACCACCTCACGGTCCTTGGACCGATCTCGTTCGTTCTGAACTGTGAAGCTCAATCGAGCATTGGTGGCGGTGTCGATACCATCGCAGAAATAAATCTGCAAGAACTGAGGATTATTATCAGCGAAAGGCAACAATGACCCTATTCTATGGTACACTTGACCCTTGACGCGAAACGTTGGCATAAAGCCCCCCTGATCCTTAACGTCTGCACCAAAGCTGGTCATCTGAAATGCAGAGTTAAAGCGCCGGATATTGTTTTGGAAATGCCGATCCAAGTCTCCATTCCCGTACAACAGTTGATTCAACGGCGAAGGGGGTTGTGGCAAAGCAGGCAATACAACCTTGCCACTTGCACAACATAGACCCTTGGGTTCTCCTGCAAACGTTAAAGCAGTGCATTGGACACACCGCTTGTCCATGAGACTAAGTTGGAGAACGCGCATATCGGCATATGGGTCGTGGGGTGAATAGACGAATGCCGCGCCAATTAGGTCTCGATAGTTTGTCGAGACCCGGACAGCTCTGCGCTGCGCATCGTCAGCGCGTGGTGTTGAGAGTTGGCGTTCATCTTCATTTTGCCGTGCCACGGCAGTTGCCTCGCGATCCACTCGGCGTCGCGCTTGACGCTCTTCGGTGCTTTCGTTAGAACGTGCGGCCGACATAACTTCCCGGTTGCGGAGGCGTCGCGCGTCGCGTTCTTCAGCGGTTTTCGTTAGCACGTGCGTCCGACGTCGCCTCGCGGTCGCGGTGGCGTCGCGCCTCGCGTTCGGGGGTTTCGTTGGCACGTGCGTAAGACATGAGCTCTCGGTTGCGTTGGCGTCGCGCCTCGCGTTCATGGTCGGTTTCCTCGGCACGTGCGTCCGACATGAGCTCTCGGTTGCGTTGGCGTCGCGCGTCGCGTTGTTCCTCGGTTTCCGCGGCACGTGCGTCCGACGTAACCTCACGGTTGCGTAGGTGTCGCGCGTCGCGTTCTTCGGGGGTTTCGTTGGCACGTGCGTAAGACATGAGCTCTCGGTTGCGTTGGCGTCTGGCTTCAAGTTGTTTTGCAGTAGCTTGGGTGCGCAAACGCGCCTTGGCAATTGCTTTATTGTGGCGGCTTTGTTGCAAGGCTTTAGCCGTTTGCGCCGCATGTATAAACGCCGGCCGTTGACGTTTTAGCTTTTTTTGTTGTTCGGTCATAACGCGCTTTGGTGCAGGTATGGAGGGTGCTTCGTCGGTGGTTGTACGGGCTTTTTTGTTGGCTTGTTTAGTTGTCGTGGTTTGCGCTTTACGCTTTCCCTTGCTTGATGTAGACATGGATACTTTGTTTCTATGGAAGAGAAAAAAGAACTTCGAATGAAGTGCAGCAAGTTGACACGTGCGTGGGAAAAGACCACCAATAGCGCTGAACGCAAAAGCGTCAACACTAAATGTCGGTTGACAGTGGGGTTGATTATCCCTACGAATGGGGAAACCCAACTGTAGTTTAGAGTAGTGTTGTAGTTCGCTAGCAATGAGGCAACACGACTGTGGTGCTCTCAAGTCGTGTTGGAGATCCCTTCCAATGGGGCCCTTCCGATGGGGCAACACGACTATGGCGGTGTGAAAATAGTGTTGCGTGGCCCCGATTTATGGGGTTCCAAACGAAACGTTGACCTGACGCCTTTCGGTATGACCAGTCTGTTTCCACCTTGCGGTGTGAACACGTCTCTGCCATTGGCCATACAATTCAAGGTGTAGGCGGTTGGCTCGGATCATTAGCTTTAGGTGAAGTCCGGTTCGCTACAGGAAACTCTAGAGTGAGGCAACACAAAAATCGCGAACGCTCGGAAAATGAGTGTGTAGCGGCTTGGGGATCCTCGAGATATCGGATTGGTACGGAAGGTAAATGTGGGCAAAGCCATGGTACAGAAAACGCACGGTTGGCCGCACCCCCCTCGGGAGAAGTGGATATGTGGCAGGACATGAGGCAGTGAAGAATTAAGGTGAGCGTTTAGTGTATTTGTAAAGCATTTTTAAGGGGAAAAAAAATGTTGCTGTCACTACCAGCGTGCAACTTGGCATTAGCCGTCTCCCCCACGAAAGGTGCGTGATTTGGGATGGTCACGCACATGAATAAAGAATAAGTATAATGCGTGAAAGTAAATTGTTTAACAGTAAATTATGAATATGCGTGGCAGCAAACTTAATAGAAAAGATTGAAAAAGATATTCTCCTATGAAAGACGCGGGGATCGATGGTGCAATAGTTTGTATGGGAAGCGCGGAGCGGCGCGGGGAAATTAATAAATAGCAAAGTTAACAAAAGACGAAAAAAAACGACATTAAAGGTGACGGATAAAAAAATACTGACATGCCTATTGCCATGGCGGGGCACGGTACGTGGCTCCGGGCAAATGGCTCGCAAGCGAGCGTACACAGACGGACAGAGAATTGTGGAGTAGGACGTTTGGCTGGTAATTGAATCGAGCATAAGCGAAACGTCCTACTCTGAAATGGTATTTTTTGTGGTTTGACGCTTGAACACACCGGTGGGCTAAACCAGTGAACTATTAGTGTTTTATGAAGGGGACACTTTTGTAGTGATTGGCCGTGTGGGGTGGTGGAGGGTTACAACACATTAATAAAGAAGGCGATGTAAAGGAAATAATGTTGTTTTTGAATAATGGTTGGCAAAGCGTACGTGTTACATAATGAGTGACTTTACTTATTAAGCAGGCTACAGTGTACATTATAGAGTGGCAGTACGCTCACCCAGCTGAATGACAATTAGTACAGTGAAGATGGAAAGAATCGATTTTTGGCGCGTGTGGTTGAAACATAATGGCGCGTGGGGTTTAAACATAAGGATACAGTTGTTTTTTAATCAGAAATGTTAATTGTAGTGTTTGAACGCTTGAACACAGCGGTGGCGTAAAGCAGTGAACTATGATTGTTTTATCAACGGGACACTTTTGTACTGATTGTCCGTGTGGGGTGGTGGAGTGTTACAACACATTAATAAATAAGGCGATCTAAAGGCAATAACGGTGTTTATGAATAATGTTAGCGAAAGCCTACGTGTTACCAATTGACTAACTTTATTTAAGAACCAGGCTACAGTCCACATTATAGACTGGCAGTACACCCACTGTGCTTCATAAGCAGTGCACTGACCGAATGTAATAAGCAGGCTACAGTGTACGTAATATACTGGCAGTCCGCTCAGCCAGCTGAATGAGTATTTGCACAGTGACCTTAGAAAGAATATATTTTTTGCGCGTCGGGTTAAAAAGTAATTAGACAGTTGTTTTGTCATTGCTATGTAATGTAGAAAAGATTTGTTAAGAGTAAAAATGTATTTTCCTCCCGGGCAACGCTGTGTATAGCGACTTAATACGACAAAGTCGTCGCTTGACTTGGATCCACCACGGCGGCAAAACCGACATACATACACACACAGACATACACACACATACATACACACACATACACACAAACACATACACACAGACATACACATACACGCAAACACACACATACATGCACATAAACACATACACAATACACACACACATACATGCAGACACAGACAGACACATAACACACATACATACACACACATACATACACAGAAACACATACACACACATACATAGACACACACATACATACACACAAACACATGCACACACGTACATACACACATACATAGAGACACGCAGACATACACATAAAGACATAAAAAAAACCCACATACATACACACACACATACACACAAACACATACATACACATACATACACACATACATAGAGACACACAGACATACACATAAACACAAACACACACACACATGACCCGGCTTTGCCGGGGACTTGGATCCACGATGCCCCGCCGCCTTTGTCTCCCCAGTGACGATGTTCACACACGACAGCAGTTACGCTTTTGAGGCTGAGTGGACCTAGGGGAGGGCCAGGTCCGTTTCAAATAATCGTCAGCGGTGGTGGGCGTGAGTTGGAATCGAACTGGGGTCGCTCAAGCAGCTTAATGACTGTTTGTACAAAGAACATATAAAGAATCGATTATAATAAGCAGGCAAGAGTCCACATTATAGACTGCCAGTACACGCACTCAGCTTCATAAGCAGGCTAGAGTGTACATGATAGAGTGGCAGTACGCTCACCGAGCTTAATAAGCAGGCTACAGTGTACATGATAGACTGGCAGTACGCTCACCCAGCTTAATGAGTATTTGTACAGTGAACATTAAAGTGATCGATTGTTGGCGCGTTGGGTTTAAAAGTAATATTAATAGCACACATTGTGGTGGGGGTGTAGTGAAGAGTAGGAAAAACTTTGATGAATTTACCTCAGAGTGGCGTGGTGGGTGTCGAGGCCTAGTAGCGTGCAAAGCCTGCGGCCTCGCCTAAAATTGTGGGCTTGGAAGAGGCAGGGTACGGGTGGCGTTCCTTCCCCCCCCCCTAGCGCTCCAACAATACTGTGTAATGGCTAATATTTAATTAAATACGGAGCTTATGAAAGTGGCGAAGGCGTGGCTAGCCGTTGGCAGGGGCAACCGCCGTCCAATGAAACTGCAGCCCTTGGCGAAGGCGTGGCTAGCCGTTGCCAGGTCCAATGAAAGCTGCGAAGGCGTGGCTAGCCGTTGCCAGGGGCAACCGCCGTCCAATGAAAGTGCAGTCCACACACACACACACAGACACACAGACATGAACGATTTTATATATATAGACTAGCTGTACTACCCGGCTTCGCCCGGGACTTGTATCCACCACGGCCGGCCGCCTTTGTCTCCCCAGTGGCGATGTTAATACGCCACACCAGTTACTCGTTTGAGGCTGAGTCGACCTATGTGAGGTTCAAATAATCTTGATCGGTGGTGGCCATGAGCGGGAATCTAACTCGGTTCGCCGGGTTGGTAGCGCAGCGTAGCGTTAACCACTACACCCACCGCTCCTCACACACACAGACGCACACACACACAGACACACGCAGAAACACACAGACAGACACAGACAGACACAAAGACAGCACGCTAACCACTACACTACCGCTCCCCACACACCACACACGCAGACACACACACAGAACACACACACAGACAGACACACACACACAGACACACAGACAGCACGCTAACCACTACACTACCGCTCCCCACACACCACACACGCACACACACAGACACACACACAGACACACACACAGACACACACACACAGACACACACACACAGACACACACACACACAGACACACACAGGCAGCACGCTAAGCACTACACTACCGTTCCTCCTACACACCACACACGCACACACACAGACACACACACACACACACAGACACACACACAGACACACACACACAGACACACACACACAGACACACACACACAGACACACACACACACATAGACACAGGCAGTACGCTAAGCACTACACTACCGTTCCCCCTACACAACACACGCGCGCGCGTCCATAGGTACACATACACGCGCTTGCTGCAGACACACACATACACACACATACATAACCGCACATACACACAAACACATACACACACATGCATACACACAAACATACACATACATACAAACACACACATACATACACACAAACACATACACAATACACACACACATACATACAGACACACACATACATACACACAAACACATACAGACACATACATACACACATACATACAGACACACAGACATACACATAAACACATACACACATAGTCATGACCCGGCTTTGCCCGGGACTTGTATCCACCACGCCCGGCCGCCTTTGTCTCCCCAGTGGCGATGTTAATACGCCACACCAGTTACTCGTTTTGAGGCTGAGTCCCTCCCTCGCCACTCTGCCTCCCTCGCCACTCTGCCTCCCTCGCCACTCTGTAGAGGACGTGAAATTTGTATGAATTTACCTCAGAGTGGCGTGTTGGGTGTCGAGGCCTAGCACCGTGCAGAGCCTCCCGCCTTGCCTGATTTTCCCACCCGGCGAACGCTGGGTACGGGTGCCGGTCCCCCCCCCCCCCCCCCCTTAAAAATGGCGTCCACCCCGCGGAGAAAAGTTGCTACTCGTTGCCAGGGGCAACCGCCGTCCAATGAAAGCGGCGAAGGCGTGGCTAGCCGTTGCCAGGGGCAACCGCCGTCCAATGAAAGTGCAGTCCACACACACACACACAGACACACAGACATGAACGATTTTATATATATAGATTGTAAAAAAATGTTTATTAATTAAAAAAAATTTTACCTACGTGACTTTACCGAAAAAACCTAAGAACATGAATCCTTGCAGTCACAAACGCTTCAAATCTAGAATCAATTAGCCCTCGTCGTCCCTAGACGGCGCTCTCTCATTACAGATGCAATGCCAGGCGATGCGATTGCAAGTGCCAAATCATTCTGCATTCGGATTTCAGCAAGGAGTCAGTTTGTCAGAAGTGTTTCTCTTCCGCCTGGAGCATCGAGAAAAATATTCCACCTTGTCCCCTTCTGATGTGGCCCATGATGTCATGTTTTTCGTTGGTCGTCGATTAACAGCGGTTTTCTTGATTCTACGTATCTTCGTAGCTCTTCAACGTTGTAGTTTTTTTCTCTCGTAAGGTCTGTATTAAGTAGATCAGGCTCATTCCGCTCTGGAGGTTGTACGCCTAACTGAAGCAGTGTCTAGTTATTGATGGCTAGACATTTATCTTCCAACAATATTGGCACCTCGTTAAAAACCTCCGGACAAAATTTCAAATGGAGCTTTGTGTTGTCTCTGCAGGCTTTTGCGACTATATCATCACTCACGGTTCCTCGATAGTTCTCCCACAGGCTGCTCGGGTTGGATGGGTTGCAGGTCGATAAGATGGCGAAAAGGCTTCTTATTTGCTCTGGAAAAGATGTTAACGCTGTTTCTGATAATGTAGTATCCCAGTTGTGATCATCTATTAAACTAAGCTTTTGGCAAGCTTCTCTATAAGTCTGACATACTTTTCGATTTAAAGCTTTCGTGACTGCAGGGATTCATCTTCTTGGTTCTTTCGGTAAAGTCATCACGTAGAAGGGAAATAATAAAATAATAAAAATAAAACGGAATTCAATAATTGTCACGACGTTTCGGCCACAACGCAAGCAGCCGTCCTCAGGTGAAGAACAGGTCTGTCGGGAAGACAGCGTCTGAATGAAACAGCACCAGGCTTGGAGCGTCTATTTAAGCTGCCGGGTTGGAGGGGGAAGAGCGCCTTGACATACGTCACCGTTTACAGTTTTTAGAGCTGCGAAAGAAGTTGGTCCTCGAACTGTGTGAAGTAGCATTCTGAGACAAGAAACATTCACCGTTGTTTGGGTGAACTGTGTAGACGTGTCCCAAGGCTTCGCTTGCAAACGCATCCTGTCCTGGAACTGGTACTCCATTTTTGCAGAAGACTTTGCTTGACGAATTCCAAGTGTAATATTGGGGAATCTCAGGATACAGCAATGTGCTCGCAGATGGTTCTTGTAGACAGAATTGAAAGAAGGCTGTCAAAGGATTTGTGTTTGGTGGTTCAGCGGCAACTAACCGGGCGTCGTCAGTTGTGAAGTCGGCTCTCTGGCCGTTCTCTAAATGAACAGTGAGGCGAACAACGGTGGGGTGGCGGTCGTGATTAGGAAAACTGAAAATCCGCCAAACTGCTTCATTACTACTGATGCACCTTCCCAACTGGTACCGAGAAACCTCGTCACGGCTGTTTTCACTCGCGAGTCCAAAAACAGCCATGTCGCTTCCCTTGTTGACATACTTGCAAATGTATTTGATGGATTTCACCGAGTTACAGTATTTCACATTAATGTGCGCCTGACACATTTTACAAAGAAGGGGAGACTATGGAACAACCCACCTGCTCACTTCGATATCCGTGTTGCCTCTAATCTTCAGTCTTGCTTCGTATCCACCATCTGCCGGAGCTCGCCTTCTACAGCGAGGATATCCATCGTCTCCAGTTTGTGTGTCTTTAATCAATTGCCTCGAATATTTCTTGCTGCACTTTCTGACCTTCGTACATGCTGCATTGACATTAAGGTTTCCACATGGCCCATGAATCATGTTTGCGGTCACTGCTGCAAGCAGATTTGGGTCTTCCTCTGGATTTGAAAACTCGGGAGATAAAACATCGATTTGGATTGGATGCATTTTTTCTTTCAGCCAGGTTAGAATACGAGCATGTGGGAGTCCTCGTTTCTGCCACTCAATTTAGTACATCCAGCATCTTATTGTTGGTTATAGGGCGAATGCCTCCAACTGACCAGTAGCGTCCTTCACGAGCCTCCTCCACAGAGGCCGATCTTGACACTGCTGGTACCAGTCACCGGCAAGTCCACTCAGCTCCACATCTTCCTGTACCATATCTCTTCTCTAGCCCGTGCCGCGCCCATTTCGCCCCCTCGATCCGGCCGAACAAAAGCTGTTTAGGCATGCGGTGGCTGGGCATACGGGCTACATGGCCCAGCCAACGCAATCTTGCCTGCCGGAGGAGCTCACCGATGGGACTTTATCCAGATCTTTTAAGGATTTTTGAGCTCACACAATCCAGCCTGGTTAAACCCAGGCAGGCCAGCCTAAATGTTTCTAACGTTTCGCAAGCGTGGAAAAGGGAGGGAATTACCATGGCCAAGAAGGCCTGAAGCTTCGTGCGGAGCGACAGACCAGGTAGCTTCCACACAGTGTTACGCAACCGATGAAAAGATAATGCTGCTTGACTGATGCGAGACCTCTGCTGTCAAACCGGATCCGGTCATGAGCACACTGCCCAGGTAAGGGAAACTCTCCACTCTGGACCGTGTACCCAAAGCAGCCATTGCAGCTGCATGAGCCATAGTCCTAAACCTCGTCCATTTCCGCTCGACATCTGGAGGAGTGGGGGACGATGGCAACCCCAGCCGCAAGCGATGATGAAATTCTCGCTTGCAACATCCATCAGCTAGCTGAGACCATGGGTGGGTATGTGGGTGGGTGGGAGAGTCATGGTGGTGATATATTAACTACTTCGCCTGGTATTCAAGAGGTTGTGGGTTCGAACCCGACCCTGATGCCTGTATATGTCCCTCCGTATTGAGAGGAGTTGGCTGCTATCAATGTGTAATGTGAGGGTACACCTGGGTGGTTGAATGGTCACACCTCGTTTATAATGATTGGCTCTACCGGTCCAGGCCCATAACCAATGGGGAGAGGAGTAGTGGCATGGCCCTGACGTAATGGGAAGGTGACACGTGGAAGTAGATGATTGGCCCTGCTGGCTTTAGCCACAGCCAATGGGGGGACGAGTCAGGGGCGTGGTCCTGGGACCGTAGGATGGAATCTGGAAGATTCCAGGGAGGTGACCCAGGACTGGCTGAAAGGCACCACGTGACCCAGGGATTAAAAGGGGTGGAGACCGGCAACACGTGGTCAGAACTGGAACGAAGGGAGACGCCACGCAGGAACGGGGGTCCAGAGCCTGCCACAGTCTCTCTCTCTATCCCTCCCTCTCACGCTGTCTGTCAACAGCGTGACGGAGTCAGATAGCAGAGGAGTCCGTATGATGGGAGCTGTGGAAGAAAGATAATAAACAAACCTGATTACACAATTTTTCAATTTAAAGCTTTCGTGACTGCAGGGATTCATCTTCTTGGTTCTTTCAGTAAAGTCACATAGAATGGAAATAAAATAATAAAAATAAAACATAATTAAATAATTCTCACGATGTTTCGGCCACAACGCAAGCAGACTCCTGTCTACTCGACAGACCTGCTCTCCACCTGAGGACGGCTGTTTGCGTTGTGGCCGAAACGTCGTGAGAATTATTTTATTGATTTTTATTATTTTATTATTTCCATTCTACATGACTTTACCGAAATAACCAAGAAGCTGATTCCAGAAGTTGCTTTCCGCGACCTTTATTACAGTAGCATCACGGGACAAGAAGTCGCAGCTTCTCGAGACGCTGGCCTTCCTCAAGAGATGCTGCGATAACAAGGTAATACCCATCGCTTTCACACTCACATCTGAAGAACTTGCATCTTGGAATCCCTGCCTCACTTGATACAGCAAATCTGGCTGTGACGGTCCCACCTGATGACGGAGACTTGTGTTGCCTCCGAAACGTCATTTATTATTTTATTTTTTATTAATTTTAATTTCATTCTTTACCTACGTGGTGACTTTACCGAAAAAACTAAGAGTATCACAGGACTCCTAATTTTTCCACGAGATTATAACCACGGCCTCTTACCATCGAAGGGGAACCACGGTGGATAGATGGGTTCGATATCGACTCTGACGATGTCTGCTGCTGTAGATTTGGAGTGTGTGTCTCTCATCATCATCATCACGGTGGCTAGGAGATGTTAACTACCTCGCCTGGTGTACAGGAGGTCGTGGGTTCGATCTCGACCCTGACGACGCCTGCTGCTGTATATTTGAAGATTGTATCTCTCTCTCATCATCATCACGGTGGCTAGGAGATGTTAACTACCTCGCCTGGTCTACAGGAGGTCGTGGGTTCCATCTCAAGCCTGACAATGCCTGCTGCTGTATGTTTGGGGAAAAAAACTCCGTGTCACGTGGGAGCGGAGATACTGAAATTTGATTGGCTCCAAGGCGGTTATGTCAATTTTAGAAAACGCGTTACAAAAAATGACCCAAATGGTATTCCGTAGTTAAGATTATTTCCCGACTCAATCTATCAGAATCGATCCGCGTCATAATTGTCAAATCGATTCTCTCCATTCTTTGAAGCCATTAACAAACGATTCTTAGATTCGGTAATCGATTGCGCCGCACAGCGGCTGGATCGTATCGCCCTTTATCCCACACGATCGACACGTGGTGGTTTTTTGTTGATTATTTTTGATTAATTTTGAAGCTATCTACGCGATTTTACCGAAAGCTTTAAACAAACCTCTATCGTGGTTATATTTCGTTGTCTGCGTTTATTGTCGTGTTTCTTAGCTTCCCCGCCGCTTTGCCAGATGGCTTCTCACATTTAGTGGCCATTCGTCGAATGAGAAATGGACAAGAATGCAGCAGGGACGTGTCCAGCCTCCGCTGAGAGACTGCGAGACATCGATGCTGGTCAGCACGGTAGCACCTCGGTGGCTGGGAGATGTTGACTACCTCGCCCGGTCTACAGGATGTCCTGAGTTAGATCATGTCCCTAAGAGATGTTGACTACCTCGCCTGGTCTACAGGGGGTCGTGGGTTCGATACCGACCCTCACACTGCCTGCTGCTGTGTTTGTGTGTGGCTGGGAGATGTTGACTACCTCGCCTGGTCTACAGGAGGTCGTGGGTTAGATCATGTCCCTAAGAGATGTTGACTACCTCGCCTGGTCTACAGGAGGTCGTGGGTTCGATACCGACCCTCACACTGCCTGCTGCTGTGTTTGTGTGTGGCTGGGAGATGTTGACTACCTCGCCTGGTCTACAGGAGGTCGTGGGTTAGATCATGTCCCTAAGAGATGTTGACTACCTCGCCTGGTCTACAGGATGTCCTGGGTTAGATCATGTCCCTAAGAGATGTTGACTACCTCGCCTGGTCTACAGGAGGTCGTGGGTTTGATACCGACCCTGACACTGCCTGCTGCTGTATTTGTGTGTGGCTGGGAGATGTTGACTACCTCGCCTGGTCTACAGGAGGTCGTGGGTTTGATACCGACCCTGACACTGCTTGCTGCTGTGTTTGTGTGTGGCTGGGAGATGTTGACTACCTCGCCTGGTCTACAGGAGGTCGTGGGTTCGATACCGACCCTCACACTACCTGCTGCTGTGTTTGTGTGTGGCTGGGAGATGTTGACTACCTCGCCTGGTATACAGGAGGTCGTGGGTTAGATCATGTCCCTAAGAGATGTTGACTACCTCGCCTGGTATACAGGAGGTCGTGGGTTCGATACCGACCCTGTAGAGATGTTGACTACCTCGCCTGGTCTACAGGAGGTTGTGGGTTCGATACCGACCCTCACACTGCCTGCTGCTGCTGTATATTTGGAGTTTGCGTGTTTCTCTCCCCGTGGTTGCGTGGATATTAATCATTGAACGAATGCGATTTTTTGCCATGTAACAATTACAGCTCAGGTTCTGTTGACGATTCAAACTGGGGGAGCCAGGGTCTGGCCAGGGGATGCGGAGCACTTGCAGCGGCACATCGGTCAAGGTGAGTGCCGTCGGCTCGCAGAGAATAACGCAACGGGATGTTGACTACCTCGCCCGGTACGCAGGAGGTCGTGGGTTTTGATTCCGACCCTGACACTTGCTGCTGTATATTTGGACTTGGCGTCTCTCTCCCCGTGGCGACGTGGATATTTTCTCCGGGTCCTCCGGGTTTTTCTCCCTACGTTTAGAATCGACATCAGCGACGCGTTTGAGAATATTTGTGCTGCTGCTCTGAATGTCCGCGTGATGATGATATTTGTGATGGCCAGGGTCGCTTCTAAAGAAGGGCTAAACAGCAGCTCAGTGGAGGGGGGGGGCCTTACACCTCGTTAAATAAACACATTTGTTTTAAGTTTTTAGTTTGTTGCGTGAGGCCTGACACCGTTAGTTAAGACCTCGTTGTCAAGACAAATCGCGTTGTTACGTTCCTGGTACGAGTGAGCATAGTGGGGGGTGGGCTTTGTCACGTCATCCACCACGTGCATTGAGGCCCTTTATAGACTGCTTTGTGACATCATCCACCACGTGGATTGGGGCCCTTTTACATAAAATACAGAAATGTATGTCTTTCACGACACAAACACAAACCCTCCATTGTATAATTGAACCTTCAGGTCAACGCCGACTCAAAGCCACGTGCGGGCACAACGAGGCTCCCCCCGCTCGCCGCCCATCCCGCCCGTTCGTGCCTTGGCAGGAGACGACAAGACGGCGAGCGGCCCCGGTGGCGTTGAGCGGCACGCGCGCCAGGAGCGCGGGAAGCGCTTCCGCCGGCACGTCCACCCGGTGAGGCGCTCCCAGACGCACACGGGCGACAAGCCGTACTCGTGCCAGGTGTGCGGCAAGGGGTTTACCGAGGGCTCCGCCTTGAAGAGGCACGTGAGGAAGCACACAGGCGAGAAGCCGCACGCGTGCCAGGAGTGCGGGAAAGGGTTTACCGAGGGCTCCACCTTGAAGAGGCACTCCCAGACGCACACGGGCGAGAAGCCGCATGCGTGCCAGGAGTGCGAAAAAGGGTTTACCGAAGGCTTCGCCTTGAAGAGGCACTCCCAGACGCACACGAGCGACAAGCCGCACGCGTGCCAGGAGTGCGGGAAAAGGTTCGTGCATGCCTTTACCTTGAAGAGGCACGCTAGGACTCACACGGGCGAGAAGCCGCACGTGTGCTCCGAGTGCGGCAAGGGGTTCACGCAGGCCTTCAACCTGCGCGTGCACGCGTGGACTCACACGGGCGAGTGGCCGTACGCTTGCTCCGAGTGCGGGAAAGGGTTCGCTCGGCACGGCCACCTCCGGCGGCATTCTGCGGCCCATGGGGAGAAGTCAGTCGTGGGAGGAGTCTAGGGTCTTCCCCCCCCCCCCCCCCCATCGTTTCGTGGTGCACTCCGGGATGCGCGTTGCAAGCATCGTGGAAACAAAGACGCTTTGAGAACTATGTACGCAGAGTTGTCCTTGACAGCCGATTGGCCTACACCCAGAGACGGCGATCCTTCACGGCCCTGTCTCTGCGCCGGAGTTAGGAGACCAGAGAACGGCGCCGGGTCAAGGACAAGCGGCGCGAGGGGCTCCAGGGTCCTGAGCTGGCTGGTCTTGGGTCTTGAGATGCGACTGGTCCCGATCGGCTGGGGAGGTCCCCTTTTATGCCCCTTTGCCCATCGTATTATAACGCTGTACATTACACATAGGGTGGTGACCAGCGACCTACTCTAGCTAACACACACACTTTTCTAACTCTGAGCTACTCCAGCGTGACCCAGCCAGGCGGTCCGCTGACTGGAGGCCTCGACTCTTCTCGGCGTCTTCACAATGCATCTTCATTCTCGGCACGGGCAGCCTCGAACCTCATGAGGAGGCTGCCTCCCTTCTAGAACCCTCTCGAAGCCCCCCCCCCCTGCTGTCCACGTGCCCCCCGCGGTGCCCCCCTGGGCCCCCGGCCCCCACTGGGATCCGGTCACGTGTCCAGCCGGGGTCACGGAGAGTGCCACGACCTCACACCACCCCCGTGGCCTCCCGAGTCCAGAACCGGCCCTGACGTCATTCCCGCCTCCAGCCGGGATGACGTCATGTGTGCGTGTAGACCCATGTGGTAGTGACGTCACGTGTGCGTGTGCACACGGTAGTGATGCTGCATTCACGACATCACTCTCCCCCGTGTAAAAAAAACCAGCCGTCCCGGCTGTGACAATACAGAGAAAAAAACAGTGTGCCTCCAACAAAATTGTAAACCGAGGTCTTTTCATATGTTTATGGTTGCTTTACATGATGACATGTCACCTATCCTGTTCATGTACCACTTTAAAAATCAGCAAAAAGGTTATATAAGTGAAATGTATTATGAAATACAAGGCAAAAAATGATTATGTATATATAAGTAGAGTAAAACCTTGCATTGCGAGCGTAATTCGTTCCGGAAACGTGTTCATAATCCAAAGCGCTCGTATATCAAAGCGAATTTCCCCGTAAGAAATAATGGAAACTCAGATGATTCGTTCCACAACCCCAAAAATACTGTATTCAGATAAAAATGATTAATACGAAATACCTTTTTACATTTTTATTATTTAAATTTAATATAAAGTAATCAAATGTATTAATTACATTTCATCGTGGCTGGTGTGAGGGAGACGAAAGAGAGGAGAGGGAGGAGGGTTATTGCGTAGGACGACTTTCACTTGCAGTGCAGTTGTTGTAGGAAGAACGACGCTGAAGCTAGTCGTGTGGGGGCTGATGCCGAACTCTTTATTTAAGGGCTTGCGCCTAACTCGGGGAAGGGGTTAACACAGAGTTAGTAACTAATCTCCCCAGGGGAAGGGTACTGGGAGCTCCCTACACCCTAACAGGCTATCAGGCTAATATTCTTAGGTTTTTACGGTATAGTCCCAATCAATTATCTCACCCCCCGCTTCGCCACTCGCCCCCAGGCCCCCAGCCTCACGTGACCTTGTTATTCCCGCCAGAGCGGCGCCGGTCATTAACTACTCACCCTCCTGACCAATCACCGGCCTGCATCCTCGGTTACCCCTAACACCTGTCGCCAATCTTAACGACGTCTCCCTCACGCCCGACAACAATAACCCCGTCCTCAGATACCCCCCGCTGTACACTGCTCGCTTGCATAGCAACAGAACGCGTGGCGCGTCATATTTCAAGTCCTACACTAGTATACTCCCTTGCTCTGATTTCTTCCGGGTGGCAGCAGTTGCTATGCTTGCTTCTTCTTGTATGCGGGACTTTTCAATTAGCATGGCTTCCTCTTCAGCCATGTAGGTGTAGTGAGTTCCAGGGAGACTGACGACAGAGTCGAGGCACACTCTTTTATTCAACTCAAGGGCAGTAACAATACTTGAAGGGGTAACGGCCCCTTCACCCGTACTAGGTGGGAAAACACCCCTAGCACTATTTCCCCTGTCCTATTCCCAGTCCTCCTCTAATAGTGCTATGGGAGGCTATCTGCTCAGGCCCTGGTAAAGCACGGATCCCGGCACCCAGCTAACCCGGCCTTGCTCTTACAAGATTAGAGGTCCAGAAGCTCTTGGGGCCGCGCCACTGGCTTGCCCAGCTCGGCCCTGACAAGGGCAGCGAGACAGGGGAGTCCCAGGGCCTATTCTGCCTGTCTTCAGACTTCACTGGTAAAGCTTCTTCCACACTGGCCCCGAGCTCTCTGGCTCCCCGCCTTTTATAGGAATCCCCTCCGAGGGGTGGAGTTATGGGGGATCACAGCGCCCCCATGGCCCCCCAGGGTTAACGGATGCGGATGTGGATGTAGACACCCGTGTGTGGGTGCAGACACCCTTGTGTTTTCTGTCCGCCCTTCTTCCTGTAATAACCCCTACATAGGCAATATGGGCGCTTGCTGCTTCTGCTGCTGCACATGCCTGAGCTGCTGCTATACTAGTAGATGATATCTGTGAGTGTGCTGAGCCTTTAGATCTTGTGGTGGACTTGGATGAGACAGAGTGCTGCGATCGTGTCTCTCTTAACCCCTCCACGCGGTCCATTGCGTCTTGTATCACTGCCTTCACATTATCATCGAGCAGTTCGAGGAAGTGCTCTTGCGTGCGCACTCCCTCGATGCCCTCATCTGTTCTCACCTTCATCAGGAGGGAAATGTATCTATTTGCCAGCAGCTTGTAGCTTGAGCTGCTCACCGTCACTCGCTGGATGGCCCGTCGAATTGAGGCCACTGTGTCTGAGGCGTTTTGAGCTTCAGATAAATCTGCTTCAACCCGGTCCCATGCCCTTTGTATCCTGGCATCAAGGTCTTGCTTCTCAGCATCATAGCTGTGTCAGCCTGACCTCTCTTTGGGGCCTTGAACTCCCTTGGTCCTCTTGAGGCAGGTTGGGAAGTCCTGGATTGCTTAGATAATTCTAGATTTGAAGCTTTCGTGACTGCAATGATTCATATTCTTAGGTTTTTTCGGTAAAGTCACGTAGGTAAAAAAACATTAAAAAGTAAAATAAAATAAAATCACGACGTTTCGGAGGCAACACAAGCTTCCGTCTTCAGGTGGTACCGTCACAGCCACGACAGCCGTATCAAGTAAATGAGAGATTGCAGAAGCCACCACTCAGCTTATATAATGGTTGGAGGAGGTGGTGGAGCAAGAGCCGCATACTTTTATTAATATGGTAAGATGAGGCTTAAGACTAAGAATAGACTGCATAACAAAGGCTGAGCCTTTGTTATGGAGAGGTGCGGTTTGTGACTCAACCTGTAACAGGGAGACCACCACTAGACATGGTAAAACTGTGATGGTTGTCTGTCAAATAAGATTGGCAAATAAGTATAGTTAAATCTTTTTTGCATGGTTAATCACATCTTTCCAATGATTACTCGGTTTGTAACCGTCATCACGGTTGAAATTATGTCTGTGTTTGTATATTTGTATGGCTTCGTGTACAAACCTTTGATGGTAGCCAGGAGGTTTGCAGAGAACCTTGGTCTCGGAAAATACAATTTCATGAGAGCCCACCGAGTTGTAGCAATGATCGGCAACGGCAGAAGAATCAGTTCTGCCGTGTTTCAGATCTGACTTGTGCTCGCGGACACGATCAGAAACATGACGTTTCGTTTCTCCAATGTAGCAATCACCACAAATGCAACTCAATTTGTAGACTCCAGGATACTGTAAGTCAGGAACGACATTCTTCACAGATGGAATCAAATCACGGATTTTATGCACTGTACTGAATCGGACTTGGATCTTATGTTTGTTTAGAATTTTGGAGATCTTTTTGGTCACGCCTGCTATGTATGGCAACGTGATAGTTTTGGTCGGAGTTTCATGTGGCTGTTTCTGTATGGTGGGAGAAACAGCTTGGCGGATAGTGCGATCAGAGTATCCGTTCATCCTGAGGGCCCGATGTACATGTCTTAATTCACCGGCCAGGTGGTGTTGGTCAGAAATGCCATGGGCTCTGTGGTATAGCGTTTTGATGAGAGAATTCTTTTGAGATGGGTGGTGGTGGGAATCCGGTTTCAAGTAGGAATCTGTGTGGGTGGCTTTCCTGTAGACAGAATGTCCCAAGGATCCGTCAGGCCTCCTCTCAAACAGAATATCCAAGAATGGTAGTTTACCGTCTTTCTCCACTTCCATGGTGAATCTGATGGATGGGTGTCTAGAATTGATGTGGTCCAAGAAGTGGTTCAATGCTGGGAGGCCATGTGGCCAGATGACGAAAGTGTCGTCCACATACCTCTTCCACAAGGAAGGACGCAGGGTGGATGTCTGGATGGCGTCTGATTCAAACTTTTCCATGAACATGTTGGCTATAACTGGTGACAAGGGGGAGCCCATAGGGGTACCCTCATTCTGTTTGTAGAAGGTGCCATTCCAGGTAAAATAAGTGTTGGTGAGGCAATGCCTAACCAGCGCAGATACATCAGAATTCAATCCATGTTGGACTAAGTCCTCAATTATTGTTAGGGTGTCCGGTACTGGGACTTTGGTGAACATAGATACTACATCAAAGCTGACGAGGATGTCATCAGGAGATAGTACCATGTCCTTAACCATAGAGACTAATTGGGTTGAGTTGAGTACTGCCGAAGAGGTCTTGCCTGTGAAGGGGAGCAGAGTATCTGATAGAAAACGGGCTAGTTTATACGTAGGAGAGTTTATCGTCGACACGATGGGTCGTAGCAGGGTGCCTTCTTTATGGATTTTGGGAAGACCATAGAGTCTGGGAGGTCTAGCCGCCGATGGTTTTAGAGAGGGACGTTTGCTTGGTTCGATTAGGGAAGTGGAACTCGTGATGATACTGTTGGTTTTTGTCGTTAGGTTTTTAGTGGGATCGTTTTTAATTTTGGAGTAACTCCCATCATTAAGAAGGTCCAGGATTTTGTTGTTGTATGAATCTTTATCCATGATGACCGTGGCATTGCCCTTGTCTGCCGAGAGGATGACTATATCATCTCTCTTTTTTAGGTCCGCGAGTTCAGAGCGTTCGTTTTTGCTGATGTTAATAGTGGGTTTCTTAGCATTCTTAAGAATAGTAGCTATTTCAGCTCTTGCTACATCCGCATGGATGTGTCCTATGCCTCTGAGGGCTACATCAATCTGAGAAATCATATCCTCTACTGGTATATATTTAGGGGTGACGGCGAAATTTAGTCCTTTGGCCAGTACCGTTTTTAGATTGTCAGAAATTGGGATGTTACTCTGATTAATCACGGTCTTGTTAACATCCAGCTTTGCGATGTGTGGCTCTGGTTTCTTCTTAGATAGGAGGTTGAATTTAGAAATCAGGTTAGCTTTGCATTTGGCTGACATTGAGTCAGCAGAAGCAGAAGTCATGTAATCAACGTGGTTCCAATCGGAAGGTGACATTTTTTGTGTTAACATTAAATGTGTTTGTAAGAGAGTATTGTCTAAATTATCGAGTTCAGATCGGAGTAACCTTATTCTCTCCGAGATTAGTGATAGGCTAGCTTTAAATAAGATCTGTTTAGAGTTCGGTGAGGACACAGCAGCGGATGTGAGTGTGAAAGCGATGGGTATTACCTTGTTATCTCAGCATCTCTTGAGGAAGGCCAGCGTCTCAAGAAGCTGTGACTTCTTGTCTAGTCTGTTAAAAACTCTAACAGATAGGTGGAATTCCTCCCCGTAGAGGGCATTAATTCTAGATTTGAAGCTTTCGTGACTGCAATGATTCATATTCTTAGGTTTTTTCGGTAAAGTCACGTAGGTCAAAAAACATTAAAAAGTAAAATAAAATAAAAATCACGACGTTTCGGAGGCAACACAAGCTTCCGTCTTCAGGTGGTACCGTCACAGCCACGACAGCTGTATAACGTAAATGAGAGATTGCAGAAGCCACCACTCCGTTTATACAGGGTGACCCAAAAAAAACGGGCCCCAACTCTAATTAGGCCCCGTTTCTTAGTGTTTTGTCCGAATGAAATGAAACTTTGGTCATAACTAGTTTATTATATTCAAAACATCAAAACACTGGGGTCTTTGGCCTTTTTTTCTCCGTTCTACAGCATGTGTTCTAGATGGCCTCCATTTAGCTCCGTGCATTTCTTGAGGCGCAGCACGAAGTTGTCCATGACGTTCTTACAGACTGAATTGGTAATGGCTCTCATCTCCTCCCTGATGGCTTCCTTGAGTTCCGTGATGGTTCTGGGTTTCCCTGCGTAGACTCTGTCCTTAAGATAGCCCCAAAGAAAACAATCTGGGGGGCTTAGGTCCGGGCTATGGGGTGCCCACTCAAAATCAGTCTTGAGACTGATCACTCGGCCTCCGAAGTTCTCTTTCAGCCAATCTCGGGACAGGTTTGAGGTGTGAGAACTTGCTCCGTCTTGCTGGAACCAGAACTTGCTCATGAGCGACGGGTAGAGGGTCTGGAGCTCACTCTTGAAGGTTTTGAGGACCTCCACATACCGCTCCTTGGTGACTGTCACTGCTGCGCCAGATTCTTCGATGAAGATTGGTCCGATGATGCCTCTGGCCGAGATTGCAGCCCACACCGTGCACTTAGGAGAGTGCAAGGGCTTGGTGGCTACTTCATTGGGTCTGGAGGACCCCCAGAAGACATTTGTCTTGGAGTTCGCCTTTCCGTCAAGATGGAAGTGGGCTTCATCTGAGGTCCAAAGGAGGTTAAGGAAACTTGGTGTCTCCTCGATCTTCTCGAGCATCTTGACTGCCATAGCGCTCCTCTGCTTCTTGTCTGAGGCTGTAAGGGTCTGCAGCGTCTGTATTCTGTATGGGTAAGCCCTGATATCGTTCACCAGCACTCTCCTGCAAGTCTCACGGGACATACCGAGGGACTGACTTCGCTTACGCACAGAGCGTTTCGGACTCTGCTGGAGAGACTCTCTCACACTTTCGACCAGCTCGGCTGTTCGCTTCTTGGGACGTCCCGAGTGGCTTGGACGGTTCTCACTGGCAGCGTTGAGGTTCTCCACGGTCCCATACTTCTCGAAGTGGTCCACCCAGTTCTGAATTCTGCTTTTGGATGGAGCCTTTTCACATTCGAACTGACGCATGAAACTGTCCTAGGTTTTCTTAAACGAGCCTGTCTTGTAGTAAAATTTAACACAGTGTATTCTTTGTCCCAGCTCCCACTGGGGTCTTGGTGTACTCACGGTCGTTGATTCTGCCATGTCCTGTAAAATAAGGGCAATCGGTGAATAAATAAAGGAGATATCACATAAAGTGTACACGGGGCCCGTTTTTTTGGGTCACCCTGTATAATGGTTGGAGGAGGTGGTGGAGCAAGAGCCGCATACTTTTATTAATATGGTAAGGTGAGGCTTAAGACTACCTAAGAATATGCTACCGTTCCACCCCACAGGTGACAATAGGGCGAAGGCCGAAAGTCTAACAACAACAACAACCGCCATTTTCCACTAAGTGGCGGTGACGTCACCACGACGCTTGTGCCAGGCCATGTGCACCTTGAGGCCACGTGAAGTGTCAAACGCCCGCTGGCAGGAGGTCACGGGGCAGACCCATATTTATGTTTAATTCGTAGTTTCGTGGTAATAAATTGAGGGTTGAGGGGTTACCAGCCCCTCGCACCCATTCAGAGCCCCCGTTTAGCCACTGTGGTGCTCACAGACGCCATGAGGGGAGAGGGCCAACGCACAAGACCGAAAGTCTAACACCCACCGACACACACCACTTAACATTCGAGGTCTCCCTACGTTCCAGGTCGAGAAGTCGCACTTCAGGGTCGACCCATGTGTAGTGCTCGAACCGACACGACAGCTTCTTGTCTTTCCTCGTTACTTTATTTTGCGTATTTCGCTCAACACTCCTCCATCCAACATCGCTCAACGCTCCACAGTTCTCCTCCACGCTCTCCGTCGGCCTCACTTGCTCCCCATCACTCCTCCGTCTACTCTCCTCTCCACTCTATCCGCTAGGCCTCGGCAAGGTAAGGTAATTTACCCTTTTTACCGGGTAAAAGGGTAAAGGTAAAGGGTGAAGGTGTCGACATGCCAAGGGGTAAGGTAAAGGGTAGGGTAAAGGTAGCTCAGAAGAATTACCCGGTCGGGTAAAGGTAGCGCGAAGTATTACCCGGTAAATACGGTGCCTTGTTTACTGCTAAAAGCTCCGTGGCGCAGTCCGTGGCTTCCGTTTAATAAGTTATATTAAAACAAACTTTATTAAAAACACGCTTTTCCACTGCTACCCTACGCTTCTCCACTGCTACCCTACGCTTCTCCACTGCTACCCTATGCTTCTCCACTGCTACCCTACGCTTCTCCACTGCTACCCTACGCTTCTCCACTGCTACCCTACGCTTCTCCACTGCTACCCTACACTGTTACTAGCTCTGCTGCTCCGACTCTTCCATCCTCTGTCTCCTCCCAGGCGCGAACTCCCGTCTCCTCCGACAACCCCTGTCTTTATCCCCGAGCCAATTAATTCCCAATTAATCAGGGGCATCCCCCGCGACGCCACTCGCCCCCAGCCCCCGCTGCCACGTGGCATGTTTTTCCAGTCAATGTGGCGCCACTCTGCGACAACAACACCCTCTCGGCCAATCAGCGCCCTGCGTCCTGAATTACTCCCTGCCACCTGCTACCATCCTCAGACATCACGTCACCTCCTTTGGAACAACAACAACGACCAGCCAATCAGCGCCCTGTGTCCTCATTTGCTCCCACTGTACGCCGCGTGCGCTCACACCGACTTCAGCGTGTGACACGTATCTCAAGCACTACACATGTGAAAATATGAAAATATGTGCAATCGACATGGCACAGAAAAGAAAATGCCTGCTCTAGCCCAGAAATAGTTGACACGTGCAACCGCCACATTTCCGAGGCCACCCGTGTACGTACAAAATGGCGGCCGCATGCACGACCCGCGTCCCCACGGCTTCCCGCGCGCGCCCAAAATGGCGGCCCAGTGCATGAACATCGCTGTGGTTTTCTGCGCGCGCACAAAATGGCGGCCCAACTTGCGAACATCTTCGCGGTTTCCCGTGCGCGTCAATAAAAAATGGCGGCCCAACGCGCAACCATCGCCGTGGTTCCCGCGCGCGTACAAAATGGAGGGCGTATGCTCGAAGGCAATCCCCGCACACACGCATATCTCCGCGGTTCTCCCCGCACTTGCATCCCAGTACAGTAGAACCTCTGGTCACGACCATGATTCGTTCCATAACTTTGGTCGCAACCCGATTTGGTCGTGACTCGAACCTAATTTCCCCATTGGATTGTATGCGTAGGACTCGTACTGACGCGACAGCTTCTTTGTCTTTCTTGGTTCTTTATTAACGCGTTTAGTTCACATCTCCTCCGTCGGCATCGCGCAATGTCCCTCCGTTCTCTTCAACGCACAACTCCCCATCAACGTCACTCAATGTTTCTCCGTTCGCTCGCTCCGCTGGCTTCGCTCGCTCTCCCTCTGCTCCTCTCCTCCAGCGACCTCCCTCCCTGCTCTCTCCAGCCCGGTTGCTCTTTGTTCTCCCTGCCGTCTCACTCCGTCGTAGCTTCTCCACCAAGGTCTGTTACTCCGCTGCTATCCTATTGTTGCACACTAGAAATGAAGGACGTGGGCAGGTGCTTCAAATTGAGGGCAAGCAAATTTATTCATTGTGGTTAATATTAATCTTGTGAAGAACAGCACCGTCACTCTGTAAAATGCAACATCACGTGTGTTACAACCAGCATTGTTCCCGAGTCGCCATTAACCATGTGACTGGTGTATCCGCGCGGTCATTCAATAACCCTGCCAGCCACCTACAGGCCCGACAGTCATCACATGCTGCTGTACACACATGCGTTGATGCACTGCACAGCACATCAGGGTTTCACAGAACCACACTTTACTCCGTTGCTGCACAAGAACATACTTAAAAGAGTGATCCATGGCTAATGTGCCACACTCTCCCCCACAGAATGAGTGTCGTCTCGACGCTCCACCTTTCTCCTTGCAAACATTTTGCAGTATTTTTCCTTAAACTGGTCATGAAAGGAGTTTATGAAATCGTGAACACAATTTCTCTAGGGATCATATCCATTCCAAGAAAGCGCCACTCCAGAAGCTCTCTATTTCGGGGTGAGCTCCAACTCCCAAGCATTGTATTATGCTTTTGGAATTACCAGACAATCTGGTGTTAATGAACCATGCTTCAGGTTTTACTGACCAGAAATGGTTAGGATTCTTTTCCCAGTACCTGTCAAGATAGAATCCTTTACAGCTTGTATATTGTAAGCAAAGACGGACTTGTACTGTAGCAGAAACCACTAAATAATAATCAAAAGTCTCGACTCGGTTGGAGTTTTGTACAGGCTTCTCCATAACTAAAACTGTAAACAATCTTTTTCCCTAGAGTGTCCAGTGGGAGGCGTGTTTGGTCGCTTGGGATTAGATGAGCTCAGAGGGACGTAAAGGGCAGAATAAAAGGGTAGGGGGAAATTATGTTGAGCTGCAAGCCATGATCACTGGTGGAGGATGCAAAGGAAGCGAGGAAGTGGTAATCGCGCTATATTTGCATACATTTGTGTGGGAGCCATGAGAACACATGCATGTTGTGGGAGGGGACATTAATATAATTAATTAAATCGCACGTCAATATAATAGAGTACTAACTTCCGGCTCCCGTACAGTCGGTCTGTTTTTTTTATTTATTCTTTGTGACCAGCAGATAGCAGCAAATAACCATTAAAATTTTAAGGGCTCGTGCCAAACTCGGGGTAGGGGTTAACACAGAGTTAGTAACTAATCTCCCCAGGGGAAGGGGTTAACACAGAGTTAGTAACTAATCTCCCCAGGGGAAGGGTACTGGGAGCTCCCTACACCCTACCAGGCTATCAGGCTCATATTCTTAGGTTTTTACGGTATAGTCACGTAGGTAAAAAATTAAAATTAATAAAAGTAAAATAAAATAAAAATCATGACGTTTCGGAGGCAACACAAGCTTCCGTCTTCAGGTGGAACCGTCACAGCACGATTGCTGTATCAAGTAAATGAGAAATTCAAAGAAAACAGTCCTTGTATATATGTAGGACTCGTACTCCGGTTGTCTTTCTCTTTCCGTTTATTCGAACTTTAGAGTTCTCACCTTCTCATCATCACCGCTCCGTGTCTCCCCGTTCGCTCCGTTACACTATCCGCCACCAACGACACTCTATGTCTCTCCGTTCGCTCTCCTGCTCTCCCAAGGTCCGTTACTCCGTTGCTACCCTACTCCGTATTCCTCCGATGCACTGCTACCACTGCTACCGCACTCTGTATTCTCTCTCCACTGCTACTGTACTCTGTCCTATCTCTCTACGTTCTCTCTATCCACTGCTACCGTACTCTGTCCTATCTCTATCCATTGTTACCGTACTCTATCCCATCTCTATCCACTGCTACCGTTATCATATCTTCTCTACTCGCTGCTGCTACGTCTCTCTCCCTGGCACTAACCGCTCCAGCTCCAATCCCAATCAAGACTCCCGTCTCTCCGTTACGCTATCCTCTTATCCCCACACCAATCAATCCGAATCAATTATCTCACCCCCCGCTTCGCCACTCGCCCCCAGGCCCCCAGCCTCACGTGACCTTGTTATTCCTGCCAGAGCGGCGCCAGTCATTAACTACTCACCCTCCTGACCAATCACTGGCCTGCGTCCTCGGTTACCCCTAACACCTGTCGCCTGTCTTAATGACGTCTCCCACACGCCCGACAACAACAACCCCGTCTTCAGATACCCCCCACTGTACACTGCTCGCTTGCATAACAACAAAATGCGTGGCGCGTCATATTTCAAGTCCTACACTAGTATACTCTCTTGCTCTGATTTCTTTCGTGTGGCAGCAGTTGCTATGCTTGCTTCTTCTTGTCTGCGGGCCTTTTCAATTAGCATGGCTTCCTCTTCAGCCATGTAGGTGTAGTGAGTTCCAGGGAGACTGACGACGGAGTCGAGGCACACTCTTTTATTCAACTCAAGGGCAGTAACAATACTTGAAGGGGTAACGGCCCCTTCACCCGTACTAGGTGGGAAAACACCCCTAGCACTATTTCCCCTGTCCTATTCCCAGTCCTCCTCTAATCGTGCTATGGGAGGCTATCTGATCCGGCCCTGGTAAAGCACGGATCCCGGCACCCAGCTAACCCGGCCTTGCTCTTACAAGAGCAGAGGTCCAGAAGCTCTTGGGGCCGCGCCGCTGGCTTGCCCAGCTCGGCCCTGACAAGGGCAGTGAGACAGGGGAGTCCCAGGGCCTATTCTGCCGGTCTTCAGACTTCACTGGTAAGTATTCATATTCTTAGTTTTTTTTGGTAAAGTCACGTAGGTAAAACATCAAAATTAATGAAATAAAATAAAATAAAAATCACGACGTTTCGGAGGCAACACAAGTCTCCGTCATCAGGTGGGACCGTCACAGCCGGATTAGCTGCATCAAGTGAGGCAATGATTCAAGATGTAATCCCTTAAAAGCAAGTTGAGGGGGGAGGAGAGGGGGGGGAGCTCATCAGAATGTGGTAGCCAATGAATGGAACGTATCGGGAGGGAGGGGGGCGGGGTTCAAAGACGGCACGGAGTGCCAAGTACAACACATCGGGAGGGGGAGGGGGGCGGGGCCAAAAGAATGGACAACGGCTTGGACGCGGTTGCTGCTGCCCACGCCAACGCATTGGACAGAGAGGGGGAGGGGAGGCCTGATACACATGATAGAAAAAAGAACGAAAATGCCCATGTTTATACCAATGCTGGCTGAACAATGAAGAGAGTACTGTTAAATACTGGGGATGTTAACACTCGGTAAAGTAAAGTAAAATAGTGCCTGTCAGATAAGATGGTCCAAAAAAGTGTAATTAAGTCTTTTTTTTTTGCGTGGTTGATAACATCTTTCCAATGATTACTAAGTTTGTACCCATCATCACGGTTGAAATTATGTCTGTGTTTGTATATTTGTATGGCTTCGTGTACAAACCTTTGATGGTAGCCGGGAGGTTTGCAGAGAACCTTGGTCTCGGAAAAGACAATTTCATGAGAGCCCACCGAGTTGTAGCAATGATCGGCAACGGCAGAAGAATCAGTTCTGCCGTGTTTCAGATCTGACTTGTGCTCGCGGACACGATCAGAAACATGACGTTTCGTTTCTCCAATGTAGCAATCACCACAAATGCAACTCAATTTGTAGACTCCAGGATACTGTAAGTCAGGAATGACATCCTTCACAGATGGAATCAGATCACGGATTTTATGCACTGTACTGAATCGGACTTGGATCTTATGTTTGTTTAGAATTTTGGAGATTTTTTTGGTCACGCCTGCTATGTATGGTAACGTGATAGTTTTGGTCGGAGAAAGCTTCAAATCTAGAATTCACTGGTAAGCTTCTTCTACACTGGCCCCGAGCTCTCTGGCTCCCCGCCTTTTATAGGAATCCCCTCCGAGGGGTGGAGTTATGGGTGATCACAACGCCCCCATGACCCCCCAGGGTTAACGGATGCAGACGTGGATGTAGACACCCGTGTGTGGGTGCAGACACCCTTGTGTTTTCTGTCCGCCCTTCTCCCCGTAATAACTCCTACATAGGCAATATGGGCGCTTGCTGCTTCTGCTGCTGCACATGCCTGAGCTGCTGCTATACTAGTAGATGATATCTGTGAGTGTGCTGAACCTTTAGATCTTGTGGTGGACTTGGATGAGACAGAGTGCTGAGATCGTGTCTCTCTTAACCCCTCCACGCGGTCCATTGCGTCTTGAATCACTGCCTTCACATTATCATCGAGCAGTTCAAGGAAGTGCTCTTGTGTGCGCACTCCCTCGATGCCCTCATCTGTTCTCACCTTCATCAGGAGGGAGATGTATTTATTTGCCAGCAGCTTGTAGCTTGAGCTGCTCACCTTCACTCGCTGTATGGCCCGCCGAATTGAGGCCACTGTGTCTGAGGCGTTTTGAGCTTCAGATAAATCTGCTTCAACCCGGTCCCATGCCCTTTGTATCCTGGCATCAAGGTCTTGCTTCTCAGCGTCATCGCTTCCAAGGCACACTGTGTCAGCCTGACCTCTCTTTGGGGCCTTGAACTCCCTTGGTCCTCTTGAGGCCGGATGGGAAGTCCTGGATTGCTTAGATAACTTTCCTCAGCATCTCTCCCTGCTGAACTGTGGCTTTTCATGCTGTGATGCTTGCAACACAATTTTTTATGTAGACTTGTTGCAGAGCTGGTTGCCCGAGAGCTCCTTGCTTGCTGCTGGCTGACTGCTTGAGCGATCCTTGCTTGAGGAGCTGGTTGATTGAGAGCTTCAAGAAGAATGTCTTTTTACTGTCTCGGCCTCGCTGTGCGCTGCGTTGCACCTCTAGCTGAGTAGTTAACCTCGCGTCCAATAAACCCTCAGAGCCAGGATGAACATCCGACTCCAAACGTCATTTATTGATTTTAACGAGGTAAAAAGACAATGCTTCTTAAAGTCCCACAATGGACAATTGCGGCTGGCTTCACTGGGATGCGATGTGTGCCGCCATCTTGAATTATGTGTGTAATGGCCGACGCCCGCGTGGTTGAGCGGGAATCTTAAATCGCAACTTCCTGGTCACGTGACCAAACTTAGCATCAAAAACAGGAAATTCCTGAGTACATACGCCCCACATCTGCCGTGAGGCAAGACACCTGCCGTGAGGCAGATCACAGCCTATCCGTGTGAATTTGTACGCACGGACCGACATATGAAAGTCACTGTTTGACAACGGTGTAGGCAATCAACAAGGTGTGAGAGTCATGCACAGCGGCCAGTCTTCGAACGAGTTCGCGTGGTCGAGCCCCCAGGGGAGGCGAGCACGCTCTCCCTGGAGGTCCTGGGGGAACTTTGAAAAAGCCCCAAAAGGGCACGGCCCCTCCCCAGGAGTTTGGCAACAGAATGAGCAGGAGTGATGTACGGGCGCTCCACTCCCCCCCTTCAAGTCCACATCCGGTCAGCACAACCGGCAACTCCAAGGGCGGCAGGTGCAGGAATCCTGTGACGAGAAGAAACCACCTCCTGAGGCACAGCTCCACGAGCCCGCGCCTCGGCTCGTCGGACACGACAGCCACCCGGCCCATGGAAGTGGAGATGATCGTATTCCGCCCGGCGGAGAAAGAAAAACTAAAATACATAGATTCCGTGTTGGATGCACAACCAACACCGGTAATCAAACCAAAATCAAACAACCACCCCATGGATGGCAGGGTCTCACACCGCTCTGCTACCGTTCCACCCCACAGGTGGCAATAGGGCGAAGACCGAAAGTCTAACAACAACAACAACAACCGCCATTCTCCACTAAGTGGCGGTGACGTCACCACAACGCTTGTGCCAGGCCATGTGCACCTTGAGGCCACGTGAAGTGTCGAACGCCCGCTAGCAGGAGGTCACGGGGCAGACCCATATTTATGTTTAATTCGTAGTTTCGTGGTAATAAATTGAGGGTTGAGGGGTTACCAGCCCCTCGCACCCATTCAGAGCCCCCGTTTAGCCACTGTGGTGTTCACAGACGCCATGAGGGGAGAGGGCCAACGCACAAGACCGAAAGTCTAACACCCACCGACACACACCACTTAACATTCGAGGTCTCCCTACGTTCCAGGTCGAGAAGTCGCACTTTAGGGTCGACTCATGTGTAGTGCTCGAACCGACACGACAGCTTCTTGTCTTTCCTCGTTACTTTATTTTGCGTATTTCGCTCAACACTCCTCCATCCAACATCGCTCAACGCTCCACAGTTCTCCTCCACGCTCTCCGTCGGCCTCAATTGCTCCCCATCACTCCTCCGTCTACTCTCCTCTCCACTCTATCCGCTAGGCCTCGGCAAGGTAAGGTAATTTACCCTTTTTACCGGGTAAAAGGGTAAAGGTAAAGGGTGAAGGTGTCGACATGCCAAGGGGTAAGGTAAAGGGTAGGGTAAAGGTAGCTCAGAAGAATTACCCGGTCGGGTAAAGGTAGCGCGAAGTATTACCCGGTAAATACGGTGCCTTGTTTACTGCTAAAAGCTCCGTGGCGCAGTCCGTGGCTTCCGTTTAATAAGTTATATTAAAACAAACTTTATTAAATACACGCTTTTCCACTGCTACCCTACGCTTCTCCACTGCTACCCTACGCTTCTCCACTGCTACCCTACGCTTCTCCACTGCTACCCTACGCTTCTCCACTGCTACCCTACGCTTCTCCACTGCTACCCTACGCGTCTCCACTGCTACCCTACGCTTCTCCACTGCTACCCTACGCTTCTCCACTGCTACCCTACGCTTCTCCACTGCTACCCTATACTGTTACTAGCTCTGCTGCTCCGACTCTTCCATCCTCTGTCTCCTCCCAGGCGCGAACTCCCGTCTCCTCCGACAACCCCTGTCTTTATCCCCGAGCCAATTAATTCCCAATTAATCAGGGGCATCCCCCGCGACGCCACTCGCCCCCAGCCCCCGCTGCCACGTGGCATGTTTTTCCAGTCAATGTGGCGCCACTCTGCGACAACAACACCCTCTCGGCCAATCAGTGCCCTGCGTCCTGAATTACTCCCTGCCACCTGCTACCATCCTCAGACATCACGTCACCTCCTTTGGAACAACAACAACGACCAGCCAATCAGCGCCCTGTGTTCTCATTTGCTCCCACTGTACGCCGCGTGCGCTCACACCGACTTCAGCGTGTGACACGTATCTCAAGCACTACACATGTGAAAATATGAAAATATGTGCAATCGACATGGCACAGAAAAGAAAATGCCTGCTCTAGCCCAGAAATAGTTGACACGTGCAACCGCCACATTTCCGAGGCCACCCGTGTACGTACAAAATGGCGGCCGCATGCACGACCCGCGTCCCCACGGCTTCCCGCGCGCGCCCAAAATGGCGGCCCAGCGCATGAACATCGCTGTGGTTTTCTGCGCGCGCACAAAATGGCGGCCCAACTTGCGAACATCTTCGCGGTTTCCCGTGCGCGTCAATAAAAAATGGCGGCCCAACGCGCAACCATCGCCGCGGTTCCCGCGCGCGTACAAAATGGAGGGCGTATGCTCGAAGGCAATCCCCGCGCACACGCATATCTCCGCGGTTCTCCCCGCACTTGCATCCCAGTACAGTAGAACCTCTGGTCACGACCATAATTCGTTCCATAACTTTGGTCGCAACCCGATTTGGTCGTGACTCGAACCTAATTTCCCCATTGGATTGTATGCGTAGGACTCGTACTGACGCGACAGCTTCTTTGTCTTTCTTGGTTCTTTATTAACGCGTTTAGTTCACATATCCTCCGTCGGCATCGCGCAATGTCCCTCCGTTCTCTTCAACGCACAACTCCCCATCAACGTCACTCAATGTTTCTCCGTTTGCTCGCTCCGCTGGCTTCGCTCGCTCTCCCTCTGCTCCTCTCCTCCAGCGACCTCCCTCTCTGCTCTCTCTCTCTCTCCAGCCCGGTCGCTCTTTATTCTCTCTGCCGTCTCCGTCGTAGCTTCTCCACCAAGGTCTGTTACTCCGCTGCTATCCTATTGTTGCACACTAGAAATGAAGGACGTGGGCAGGTGCTTCAAATTGAGGGCAAGCAAATTTATTTGTGGTTAATATTAATCTTGTGAAGAACAGCACCGTCACTCTGTAAAATGCAACAACACGTGTGTTACAAACAGCCTTGCTCCCGAGTCGCCATTAACCACGTGACTGGTATATCCGCGCGGTCATTCACTAACCCTGCCAGCCACCTACAGGCCCGACTCAGTCATCACATGCTGCTGTACACAAGTTCAAGTTCAAGTTCATTTATTAGGTATAGCCCTGTGAGCCATTCAGCTCTTGAATCGGGTGCAACCGCAACAAACAAAAAACTAAAACATGAACAAAAAACATCTTAAAGTGAATATGTGACTAAGTGCAAACAGAAAATCCAAGAAAAGACAGCAAAAATATTGCAGAAAAAACACCGTACACCAACGCTGTGTGCAAAAATCCCAGTGGGATGCAAGTCAAACAACAACAACAACCACAAGACAACTTAGATTAAGGCCATCAGTCTAACTCTGTACTACAACAAACAAACATGGCTAAACCAATACACTTTTCGAAATCACCAAAATAAAGCCATGAAAGCAATGAAAAAGCAATCATAGGAACTGACGGAATTTTCACAATAAATGGCATAAACAACATGTACTACCAAAACCCTGCAGCCATAGCTGGCTGCATGAGTCACTCCACAACAGCAGGAGCATCAATCGGAGTATTGTAAATTTTCAATGCACCTTTAAGATCAGCACACTAAATCAAAACACAGGTCATACTTTGTAGCGATCATCCGGAGCGAAACATTTTATTTTAGGTCACTGAATAGCACTGGCAGCTAGGGGTGTACAACTCCTCTAAAGCAGTTTTGAGTGAAGATCTCATAGGTAGTGACTCAAGTTTCAATTTATTTGCAACAGCATTCTAGACCCTGGGGGCATCAATAGCAAAGGCCCTTCCTCCAGTATATGTACGGCAATAGGGAATATTAAGCTGGTAAATGAGTGTAGACCTTAGGTCAAATTTGTTCTTTGAAACAGAGACGAGATCCAGCAGGTAATCTGCAGATTTTTTTGCAAGTACATCATGAATAAATAAGATCTGGTGCACAAGCCGTCGAACATTCAGAGATGTTAAGTTTGACCCAATGTAGAGATCACAGTGGTGAGTCCTATATGGGCAGTTCAATGCAAATCTTAAGGCCGAGTGATACATTGAGTCAAGCTTCTTCAGTACAGTACTTGGGGCTGATTTATACACAATGTCACAGTAATCAAGTAGAGGCAGTATGGTAGCTTTAATCAATTCCAAACGAAACATAGGGGGGAAGCAGTGCTTGTGTCGATATAGAAAACCAATTTTAATTTTTGTCTTTTTCCCAATATAATCAATGTGATCTTCAAAATTCAGTTTTGAATCCAGGATGACCCCAAGATACTTATAGATTTTGACTTGCTCTATTTGATCATTATTTAAGGTATGTAATTGGGGAAAAATAACTTCCCGCTTTAGTCCTGGTGAGAAGCATAGCACCTTGGTTTTGGCAGGATTTAGGACTAGTTTAAGAGCAACTAGCTGATGTTGTAGTTTGTTGAAATCACTCTGGAGCTTAGCAATCACGTCATCCGGAGAGCGGCCAGCAGTAATTAGTACCGTGTCATCTGCAAAAAGATTTACCCTGGAATAATCCAGTTCAGTGCCCAAGTCATTTACATAAAGAGAGAACAAGAGGGGGCCGAGAATGGAACCCTGTGGAACCCCTTTTGTTATCTTAACACTGTTTGACCTCCAACCCTCTGTGAATACAGTTTGGGTGCGAGAAAAGAGGTAATTTTTTAACCATTTTACTGTGTTTTCGGAAAAACCGAGGCAACTTATTTTACTAAGCAGGATGTTGTGGTCTACTGTATCAAAAGCTTTGGACAAGTCAAGAAAAAGACAGGCGCAGTACTGCTTATTATCAAGGCTACTGTAAATGTGATTCAGAGAGTCTAATGCAGCAGATGTGGTGCTGTATTTTTTTCGGAACCCAGATTGTTTTAGATGTAATAGATTGTTGGCGGACAGGAGACTGCTAATTTGGTAGGTCAATAATTTTTCAAAAATTTTCATCAACGGGGACAAAATTGAGATAGGTCGGTAGTTATTTGGATCATCTTTAGGGCCCCCTTTGTGAAGTGGAACGAACATAGGAATGTTTCCATTCTAGAGGAACTGATGCTTCTTTGATGGACAGGTTGAAAATATGGGCTATAGGTTTGTATATTAGGTGACCAACACTTAGTAGAGCAAAGACGGGAATCCTATCTGCTCCGGTAGAGGAGGACCCTTTGAGGTAGGACAGTTGTTTCAGAACATTACTTTCGTGGATTGGCTGAAAACTAAATTCGCTTAATGTTTGGATAAGGGTGTAGGAATTTGCATGAGCAGGGGTGACTCCCAATACATTATCAAATAGGGTACCAGCTTCAGAAAAATTAAGGTTAAAATTGTCAACTATTTTTTGGGGATCTGAAAAATATTCCCCATTTCGGTTAAGCTGAACGGGCAGATGATCTGTTTTGGATGCCTTTTCGATACATTTGATTGTTTTCCAGAAAATCCTGGCATTTCCATGAGATTCAAGGAGAGTGGAAGAGAAGTTATTTTTTGCATGCCGTATGCGTTGATGCACTGCACAGCACATCAGGGCTTTCACAGAACCACACTTTACTCTGTTGCTGCACAAGGACATAATTAAAAGAGTGATCCATTCCTAATGGGCCACACTCTCCCCCACAGAATGAGTGTCGTCTCGACACTCCACCTTTCTCCTTGCAAACAATTTGCAGTCTTTTTCCTTAAACTTGTCATGAAAGGAGTTTATGAAATCGTGAACACAATTTCTCTAGGGATCATATCCCTTCCAAGATAGCACCACTCCAGAAGCTCTCTATTTCGGGGTGAGCTCCAACTCCCAAGCATTGTATTATGCTTTTGGAATTACCAGACAATCTGGTATTAATGAACCATGCTTCAGGTTTTACTGACCAGAAATGGTTAGGATTCTTTTCCCAGTACCTGTCAAGATAGAATCCTTTACAGCTTGTATATTGTAAGCAAAGACGGACTTGTACTGTAGCAGAAACCACTAAATAATAATCAAAAGTCTCGACTCGGTTGGAGTTTTGTACAGGCTTCTCCATAACTAAAACTGTAAACAATCTTTTTCCCTAGAGTGTCCAGTGGGAGGCGTGTTTGGTCGCTTGGGATTAGATGAGCTCAGAGGGACGTAAAGGGCAGAATAAAAGGGTAGGGGAAATTATGTTGAGCTGCAAGCCATGATCATTGGTGGAGGATGCAAAGGAAGCGAGGAAGTGGTAATCGTGCTATATTTGCATATATTTGTGTGGGAGCCATGAGAACACATGCATGTTGTGGGAGGGGACATTAATATAATTAATTAAATCGCACGTCAATATAATAGAGTACTAATTTCCGGCTCCCGTACAGTCGGTCTATTTTTTTTATTTATTCTTTGTGACCAGCAGATGGCAGCAAATAACCATTAAAATTTTAAGGGCTCGCGCCTAACTCGGGGTAGGGGTTAACACAGAGTTAGTAACTAATCTCCCCAGGGGAAGGGGTTAACACAGAGTTAGTAACTAATCTCCCCAGGGGAAGGGTACTGGGAGCTCCCTACACCCTACCAGGCTATCAGGCTCATATTCTTAGGTTTTTCCGGTATAGTCACGTAGGTAAAAATTAAAATTAATAAAAGTAAAATAAAATAAAAATCATGACGTTTCGGAGGCAACACAAGCTTCCGTCTTCAGGTGGAACCGTCACAGCACGATTGCTGTATCAAGTAAATGAGAAATTCAAAGAAAACAGTCCTTGTATATATGTAGGACTCGTACTCCGGTTGTCTTTCTGTTTATTCGAACTTTAGAGTTCACACCTTCTCCTCATCACCGCTCCGTGTCTCCCCGTTCGCTCTGTTACACTATCCACCACCAACGACACTCTATGTCTCTCCGTTCGCTCTCCTGCTCTCCCAAGGTCCGTTACTCCACTGTTACCCTACTCCGTATTCCTCCGATGCACTGCTGCCACTGCTACCGCACTCTGCGTTCTCTCTCTCCACTGCTACCGTACTCTGTCCTATCTCTCTACGTTCTCTCTATCCACTGTTACCGTACTCTATCCCATCTCTATCCACTGCTACCGTTATCGTATCTTCTCTACTCACTGCTGCTCCGTCTCCCTGGCACCAACCGCTCCAGCTCCAATCCCAATCAAGACTCCCGTCTCTCCGTTACGCTATCCTTTTATCCCCACACCAATCAGTCCGAATCAATTATCTCACCCCCCGCTTCGCCACTCGCCCCCAGGCCCCCAGCCTCACGTGACCTTGTTATTCCCGCCAGAGCGGCGCCGGTCATTAACTACTCACCCTCCTGACCAATCACCGGCCTGCATCCTCGGTTACCCCTAACACCTGTCGCCCATCTTAACGACGTCTCCCTCACGCCCGACAACAACAACCCCGTCCTCAGATACCCCCCACTGTACACTGCTCGCTTGCATAGCAACAGAACAACAGAACGCGTGGCGCGTCATATTGAAAGTCCTACACTAGTATACTCTCTTGCTCTGCTTTCTTCCGTGTGGGAGCAGTTGCTATGCCTGCTTCTTCTTGTATGCGGGCCTTTTCAATTAGCATGGCTTCCTCTTCAGCCATGTAGGTGTGGTGAGTTCCAGGGAGACTGACGACGGAGTCGAGGCACACTCTTTATTCAACTCAAGGGCAGTAACAATACTTGAAGGGGTAACGGCCCCTTCACCCGTACTAGGTGGGAAAACACCCCTAGCACTATTTCCCCTGTCCTATTCCCAGTCCTCCTCTAATAGTGCTATGGGAGGCTATCTGATCCGGCCCTGGTAAAGCACGGATCCCGGCACCCAGCTAACCCGGCCTTGCTCTTACAAGAGCAGAGGTCCAGAAGCTCTTGGGGCCGCGCCGATGGCTTGCCCAGCTCGGCCCTGACAAGGGCAGTGAGACAGGGGAGTCCCAGGGCCTATTCTGCCGGTCTTCAGACTTCACTGGTAAGTATTCATATTCTTAGGTTTTTTCGGTAAAGTCACGTAGGTAAAACATCAAAATTAATGAAAATAAAATAAAAATCACGACGTTTCGGAGGCAACACAAGTCTCCGTCATCAGGTGGGACCGTCACAGCCGGATTAGCTGTATCAAGTGAGGCAATGATTCAAGATGTAATCCCTTAAAAGCAAGTTGAGGGGGGAGGAGAGGGGGGGGGAGCTCATCAGAATGTGGTAGCCAATGAATGGAACGTATCGGGAGGGAGGGGGGCGGGGCTCAAAGACGGCACGGAGTGCCAAGTACAACACATCGGGAGGGGGAGGGGGGCGGGGCCAAAAGAATGGACGACGGCTTGGACGCGGTTGCTGCTGCACACGCCAACGCATTGGACAGAGAGGGGGAGGGGAGGCCTGATACACATGATAGAAAAAAGAACGAAAATGCCCATGTTTATACCAATGCTGGCTGAACAATGAAGAGAGTACTGTTAAACACTAGGAATGTTAACACTCGGTAAAGTAAAGTAAAATAGTGCCTGTCAGATAAGATGGTCCAAAAAAGTGTAATTAAGTCTTTTTTTTTTTGCGTGGTTGATAACATCTTTCCAATGATTACTAAGTTTGTACCCATCATCACGGTTGAAATTATGTCTGTGTTTGTATATTTGTATGGCTTCGTGTACAAACCTTTGATGGTAGCCGGGAGGTTTGCAGAGAACCTTGGTCTCGGAAAAGACAATTTCATGAGAGCCCACCGAGTTGTAGCAATGATCGGCAACGGCAGAAGAATCAGTTCTGCCGTGTTTCAGATCTGACTTGTGCTCGCGGACACGATCAGAAACATGACGTTTCGTTTCTCCAATGTAGCAATCACCACAAATGCAACTCAATTTGTAGACTCCAGGATACTGTAAGTCAGGAATGACATCCTTCACAGATGGAATCAGATCACGGATTTTATGCACTGTACTGAATCGGACTTGGATCTTATGTTTGTTTAGAATTTTGGAGATCTTTTTGGTCACGCCTGCTATGTATGGTAACGTGATAGTTTTGGTCGGAGAAAGCTTCAAATCTAGAATTCACTGGTAAGCTTCTTCCACACTGGCCCCGAGCTCTCTGGCTCCCCGCCTTTTATAGGAATCCCTTCCGAGGGGTGGAGTTATGGGTGATCACAACGCCCCCATGGCCCCCCAGGGTTAACGGATGCGGACGTGGATGTAGACACCCGTGTGTGGGTGCAGACACCCTTGTGTTTTCTGTCCGCCCTTCTCCCCGTAATAACCCCTACATAGGCGATACGGGCGCTTGCTGCTTCTGCTAATGCACATGCCTGAGCTGCTGCTATACTAGTAGATGATATCTGTGAGTGTGCTGAGCCTTTAGATCTTGTGGTGGACTTGAATGAGACAGAGTGCTGAGATCGTGTCTTTCTTAACCCCTCCACACGGTCCATTGCGTCTTGTATCACTGCCTTCACATTATCATCGAGCAGTTCGAGGAAGTGCTCTTGCGTGCGCACTCCCTCGATGCCCTCATCTGTTCTCACCTTCATCAGGAGGGAGATGTATTTATTTGCCAGCAGCTTGTAGCTTGAGCTGCTCACCTTCACTCGCTGGATGGCCCACCGAATTGAGGCCACTGTGTCTGAGGCGTTTTGAGCTTCAGATAAATCTGCTTCAACCCGGTCCCATGCTCTTTGTATCCTGGCATCAAGGTCTTGCTTCTCAGCGTCATAGCTTCCAAGGCACGCTGTGTCAGCCTGACCTCTCTTTGGGGCCTTGAACTCCCTTGGTCCTCTTGAGGCAGGATGGGAAGTCCTGGATTGCTTAGATAACTTTCCTCAGCATCTCTCCCTGCTGAACTGTGGCTTTTCATGCTACGATGCTTGCAACACAATTTTTAATGTATACTTGTTGCAGAGCCGGTTGCCCGAGAGCTCCTTGCTTGCTGCTGGCTGACTGCTTGAGCGATCCTTGCTTGAGGAGCTGGTTGGTTGAGAGCTTCAAGAAGAATGTATTTTTACTGTCTCGGCCTCGCTGTGCGCTGCGTTGCACCTCTAGCTGAGTAGTTAACCTCGCGTCCAATAAACCCTCAGAGCCAGGATGAACATCCGACTCCAAACGTCATTTATTGATTTTAACGAGGTAAAAAGACAATGCTTCTTAAAGTCCCACAATGGATATTTGCGGCTGACTTCACTGGGACGTGATGTGTGCCGCCATCTTGAATTATGTGTGTAATGGCCGACGCCCGCGTGGTTGAGCGGGAATCTTAAATCGCAACTTCCTGGTCACGTGACCAAACTTAGCATCAAAAACAGGAAATTCCTGTGTATATATGTAGGACTCGTACTGATGCTGACAGCTTCTTCTCTTTCTCGTCTCTTTTATTCACGCATATAGTTCACACCTCCTCCTCGTCATCACTCCATGCCTCTCCGTTCGCTCGCTCCGCTCCGCGACTTCGCTCGGTCTCTCTCCCTCTCTCCCCCAAGGTCCGGTACTCCGCTGCTACCCTATCTGCATTCTCTCTATCCACTGCTACCGTACGCTGTATTCTCTTTATCCACTGCTACCCTATCTGTATTCTCTTTATCCACTGCTACCCTATCTGTATTCTCTCTATCCACTGCTACCGTACGCTGTATTCTCTCTATCAACTGCTACCCTATCTGTATTCTCTCTATCCACTGCTACCGTATGCTGTATTCTCTCTATCCACTGCCACCCTATCTGTATTCTCTCTATCCACTGCTACCGTACGCTGTACTCTCTCTATCCATTGCTACCCTATCTGTATTCTCTCTGTCCACCCTTATCGTATCTATTCCTGCTCCCTGCTGCTCCGTCTCTGTCCCGGGCACCAACCACTCCAACTCCGACTCCAACACCAACCAAGACTCCCGTTTCTCCGTTACGCTGTGCCTTTATACCCAAACCAATCAGCCCCAATTAATTATCTCATCCCCCGCTTCGCTACTCGCCCCCAGGCCCCCAGCCTCACGTGACCATGTTATCGCCGTCAGCCCGGCGCCAGTCATCAGCCACTCACCCTCCTGACCAATCACCGGCCTGCGTCCTCAGTTACCCTTAACACCTGTGGTGCCTCTTAATGACCTCCCCCTCAATGGCACACAACAACAACTGTATCCTCAGTTGCCCCCACTGTACGCTGCTCGCTCCCCTAGCAACAGAACGCGTGGCGCGTGACATTTCAAGTCCTACACATGTTTCGAGGTGCAGGAAATCAATGGAAACCATCTCAAAAGGGTATGTGGTTTTGATGTTAGCCAAAGGTGCCCATGTTGGTATGTTTGGCTTTCTTTTCTTTAGGCAGTCACATACCTTTGTGACAAAATGCTCGACGTCGTTCTGCATCCTGGGCCAATACAATCAATCTCTGATCAAGTTCAATGTGCTTTCCACGCCAAGATGGCCCAATTCCTGATGCAGTTCTTTATAGACCAATGGGTGATACCATTTAGGCCATACCAGCTGGGACCTGGTATTGGTTTTCCGGTACAGAATTCCCTCCTTACTGATGTGAAGCTTTGTCCATCCTCTTAATAATGCCCTCACATCACGGTCTTCTGTCTGGCTGGCTTTTACCGTGGGCCTTCGATGTTTGCCTTTGTACTCCAATACTTTGCCAATGACTGGGTCTCTTTGCTGAGCTTGTCTGAGTTCACCCCTTGGGATCGGTTGCATCGAGCAAGCTAGTGAGTCGCAATCCTCCTGTATTTCAATGGCATGGAGTGGTATCAATCTGGACCAGGCTGTTGATTCCTCATGCTGAATGGCGACTCCCTGCATTGTTGCACTAATCACCTCTGGGCTGACTTTTTCAGTGCACTGAGGTATGAATCCATCAATGTCCAGGGGCATCCTTGACAGTCCATCAGCATCTGCATTGGTTCTACCCGGGCGGTATTTGATTGTGAAATCAAAGCCGGCCAATTCGGCAACCCATCTTTGTCCAGTTGCATTGAGTTTGGAAGTTGTGAGGACATATGTGAGGGAATTATTGTCTGTGTATACCACAAACGAAGGGGCTGTTCTCTTTATTTTCCGCTTAAGAGTCCACCTCCGCCGCGCCACCGCTCCGCGTCTCGGCGCGGCCTCACTCCGCTTTGCGTCTCTCTCTGCAGCGCCACCGCTCCGCGTCTCTCCGTGCCCTCACTTTGCTCCGCATCCCTCTCTCGCCACGCCGCGTCTCCTCCGCATCTCTCTCTCTCTCTCGCTAGGTCTGTCGACTCCACTGCTACTCTACACTGCATCCTTCCGATGCATGGCTACCCTTGTTCGCTCACTGCGTTCTCGCTATCACTGTCTCTCTATGCTCTACTCCGTCTGTCGCTGCTAACCCACTCTCTGCTCTAATACCGTTACCGCCTGCTCTGCGATTCCCCAGGCACCGTCGCTGCAGCTCCATCCAAGACGCCCACCAAGACAAGACCCCTTTCTCTCCGTCGCGCTGTGGCTTATATCCCCACACCAATTAATCCCCATTAATTATCTCAACCCCCCGCTTATCACTCGCCCCCTAGCCCTCGGTCTCACGTGACCTTGTTATTGCCGCCAGAGCGACGCCAGCTAATAACCAATTACCCTCTTAGCCAATCGCTGGCCTGTGTCCCCCCGGCTACCCCGAACACCTGTCTCAACACTTAACGACCCTCTCACCTAATGCCACAACAACAACCGTGTCCTCACATACACCCCACTGTACTCTGCTCGCTTGTGTAGTGTTGTACAGACGGACTCTTCAACGTCTTTTGTAGCACACACCTTTATTCGTCTTATGAACACAGTCCCTATGTACTGAGGGGTATACGGTCCCCTCACCCGTTACACTCAGAACGTACAAGCCTCCGCACCCTACAGGCTACTTAATATCCTGCTCTTTCAGTGTCCTCTGACTGGACCTAGGGGATGTCTCCCCGACCACTGGTTACACTGAACCCTAGCCCTTATAAGGGCTGGAGGGCTTGGTCCAGGGTCCTAGGCTTCTTCCGCTGTCTTGGGTCTTCGTGTAGCCGAACTCCCCCAGAGCTCTGAGCGCTCTGGCTTTATACTTGTTCGTGGCCGGGTTGTCCAATCCCCGGCCACCTTGTGGAACCCTGTGATTGGTCGTTCCCAATCTGCTTTTGGATCCCAATTCACCCTATCTGACCCTGACCGTTTGGTCGCGCGGGAAAACCTTGTTTACGGTCAGCTCTCACAGCTTGTGAGACCCTGACCGTTAGTTTGAGCGGGAAAACCTTGTCAACAATTTGCTCTCCCAGTTTGTGAACATCGAGTAGTTAACTCTACTACATCTGCATAGCAACAGTGGAAGAGAATGCGTGGCGCGCTATAACTCAAGTCCTACATCACCCCCCCCCCCCCCGTTGAAAAAATTAGCCGTCCCGGCTAAAACACAACGCGCCACGCGGAAATCACGACATACAAGAAAAGCACAACAAACACTCAAATATACACAATCCCCAAAGTTTTAAGTAAAAGTTAATTTTCTTGAGCGTGTTCCCGCGGCCGGTCCGTCACCCCGACTTGACTGAACAGGGGCTAGGGCATCTCTGTCCGTGGGCGCGGGGCAGCGTTCTGCCCGAACCGTGCGTCCATCTCCATCACCCTGTCCATTCCTCGACGAGAGCCAACCACGGCCTCGTGCGTCCCGGGGTGTCCGTTGCCTTAAACATGGTGATCCTGCAGACACACGGGGGGTAGACTGCTGAGGTGCATCCTTCCATCTCCCCCCAGCACGCTCGTCGGACACATCCAATACAGGCCGTTCCGGGATGGGAGATGACACATCACAAAGTACGACACATTTCTTTAACCGCGACGGGTGAACATGCCACCATCGGCGACCGCACCGAATCCTCCTACTCTGGTCCCTACAAATTTTCACAACACGACGGGAGTCTGCCAGGGCCGATGGAATTTGTGACGTGCCCACAGGCACCATCAGACAATATAACCCGGCCCTGTCTCTCACTTGCCCTGGTTCCCGCGGAGGCTATATACCCTACAGGTGCCCGTTAACCGCCTGCCTCCGCTTCGTGTCACCCAGTTAACCCACCGGTGCTCGCAACGGCACCCGATATCGTCGCGCCTCTCGCCGCGCGCACCCTTTACGTGCTTTGCGTACAATGAACATCATTACGCAATTTCGGCCAGTAACTCGTTACCCAAGTCAATGGTTACCTTTTACCCTCAAGCACATCAACACTCGCGCGCATCGCGAGTAAGTTTTTTCCTCAAGCACAATGGTACCACAATACAAATTTCAGCAACACGATATCCTAAACAACCATGTTCTAACAACAGCATGAAGCATATAGTCACCAACCATTCTGTGCGCGGTACACAACATTCTTGCTCTGCCGGCAGACAGCACACGGCTGCCGTATGCAATGACTCTTTTCACTCCATCGATTATCCCCGCAATAACCATCCCTTCAAAATGTAGATATCCGAGCGGCGGTGCGTCTGCTAACGCGTCTCGAAGCGTTTCAACGAACGCTGTTCCTCATCATCCCACAGGAACTTTTATGCAGTGGCCTCGCAATTGTAACAAAACAATCAATCAAATCGACGGTAATATGACGCAATTTCCACAAAGCTACGCACTTCTGATGCTGTTTGCGGCATTGGCCACATGCGTACCCAACTCGTTTTCCATCTGGTCAGTGGCACTCTCGCCGCGCTGACAACATGACCCAATACATGGCAGGTGTTGTCAACAAAATGGCATATTTGGGTTTAATTTCAATTTAGTGTCCCGTATCCAGCCAACAGTTCACAACCGTTGCAATTTCGCCTCAAAATTCTTACAAACACAATGACGTCGTCAGGTAAATCAACTTGACTCCCAATGCAATCCTGTGATGTTTCAACAGGGACGTGCGACCGACACCATATTCCCCTGAGCTAAAGACTTTATGAAAATTACCAAAGCGGCTTACGGAGACGCGTCCCCTGCTCGGATGTCAAATCATCAATACATTACAAATCCCAGAACCACTCCGGTTCCTCGTAACACTGCGGTAACGTACTTCCTACGTCCGCTGCTAAACACGCATACATCACAAATCCCAAAACCATTCTGGTTCCTCGTCACACTGCAGCAGCGCATTTCCCTTGCCTGCTGCCAAGCACGCTTTCATTACGAATCCAGGAACCCGCCCAGTTCCTCATCACTCTGCAGCAGCGCATTTCCCTTCGCTCGCTGCCAAGCACGCAACCCAATCTGAATTCTGCGCAGCCAATGTATGATCTGACGTATTCCCTTTTTAAATAACAACTGACTCTAACATATTCCCTTTTTAACGTAACGCATATCTGCATTTCCCATAAATATGCTAAATTCCTCTTGATATGCAAATTATTTTGTCAAAGCGCTCTTCGCCCCTCCATCCCAGCATAAATAGTCGCTCCAAGCCTGGGGCGTGCCATTCAGACTCTGTCTACTTGACAGACCTGTTCTTCACCTGAGGACGGCTGCTTGCGTTGTGGCTGAAACGTCGTGAGAATAATTTTATTATGTTTTATTTTTATTATTTTCCTTCTACGTGACTTTACCGAAAGAACCAAGAAGAAGAAAAAGTAACGTATTCCCTTTTTAAATAACCGACTCGTGACCCTTTTATTTGTATTCCCTTTAACTTTAATTCGTTTAGCTGTATGCAAAACAATGCAAATCTGTCTCTGACTGTAAAATAAACATATCATAAATTATGTAATTGTAATTGAAAGTTAGCCATGGTACCCAGCATAAGGGAATAAAAGTTCAAACGTGTGTGTTTTGTTTTTACCTACCTGCTGACAACGTTTCTGCCTGTGAAAGATGGTCCTTCTGGCATTTGCCTCCCACAGTAATGTACTTGTCCGTTTTCTTACAAATTATGCACAAGGCAGGAAGCATTGGACCAGCACAAGCTACTGGCAGGCCGGTCCTGGACCTAAGTTTCTTTGTCGGACAATCAACTGCAGCGATACTAACGTTACTACCCGATGGCACAGACTGGCCTTGATCTTGAGCATCAGGACGCTGTGTGGCCCGTTTCTCGGCCGCATCCAAGCGCTGTTTGTCAATGAAACGCCTGTAGCAAGTGGAATGAACCCCAGCTTCTTCGGGAACATTGTCAAACTCGATTTCTAGACAATGTTTGTATGTTTCTGCTATTCTCTGATTCTCACCTTGCAAAAAAAGCCACCGTTTGACGCAGTTTCTGAATGTATCCCACCGTGTGCGTGTAAAATCCTTTGTTTCTTCCTTCTTTATGGACATGAGATACATGTAGCATTGTTTAAAATACTTTTTACGGACTTTTGAAGGTCTGGCCGTAATTTCCTCGTCTTCACTACTCGATATTGACAACAAGGGCGCAGACATCTTGGACTAATGTTTACCTGTCGTCCCAAAAAAGCGGCCACCTAATTGGTCTAGCGGGAAGCACGTGACGATTGTTCCGCGAAGCCTCGTCACTGATTCTAAATTTGAAGCTTTCGTGACTGCAATGATTCCTATTCTTAGGTTTTTTCGGTAAAGTCACTGTGTAGGTAAAAAAATTATAATTAATAAAAGTAAAATAAAATAAAAATCGCGACGTTTCGGAGGCAACACAAGCTTCCGTCTTCAGGTGGAACCGTCACAGCACGCTTGCTGTTAATTTTAATTTTTTAGCGTGACTTTACCGAAAAAAGCTAAGAATAATCACAACATAGCCTCAGGTTTCCGTCTTTCTTCCTTACGCAGACTATTGGTGAAGAATATGATGATCTCGATTTTGTCACCCAGCCTCGATTGATCAAGTCTTGCAGATACTGCTTCACTTCATTATGCAATGGTTTTGGGACTGAAATGTACGTCTTTTGCACTGGAGTCCTATCCTTAAGGGTGATATGCATTTTTAATGAAGGTATGCTCCCAACATCATTGTCATCCCTTGCAAAAGAATGGCATTCCTCTCTGAGCATCATCTTGGCGGCAATTTGCTGCTCCTTTGTTAGGTGGTCCAGGTTCACCAGTGGGTCCCATTTGTCACATTGCTCTGTAATTGTCGGCCTCAGCTGCAGCCCCTTAGCTTTTGCTCCACCAGTTGTGTGGCCATCCTGTTTTTGTTGGCATGTCTGATCCTGACTAGGGGTGTCTTGGTGATACGCCACAGGACTTACTACTGCTGCTGGATACACATATTTCACCGGCTGTAATTGTCCTAGGGTGACCCGCTGATCAAGTGTGATGCTGTGTTTGGTGGTGTTGATAACTGAGATTGGTATGCAAGATGAGTTGCCTCTACTCAGTGTCACCAGGACCTCGTTGATGTGTAAATCCTCTAGCCATTGGGGCTTCTCTTCAGGGACAAACAGCATCACCTCATCTTCCCCCAGCTGTCCCGAATGAGCACGACTTCGAACCATTGCGGCTCGACCTAGTGGTAACACCACTCTCTGTTTGCCTGTCTTGACTGCCCCACCGTCACTGTCCCGGTTGCCAGAAGACAACAGGTGGACGAGGACATTTGTGTCTCCCGGAGTGATGGAGAAAGCCTCACCCACCTCCCCCCCCCCCCCACTTTAATGGGGTCCGCAATTGTCTCTCCTCCTTCCACCAGCCCATTGATGACCTCGATGACATTAAAACCAATAATGGGATCTTCTGCAACCCTGGGGGTCTCTGGATACCAGCATTGGAATGAGAAAGCACTGACTGGTCCCCATATTACTGTTCAATCTGAATGCCACCTCTATCCAGCCTGTGAATGTCTATTTCTGACCACCGACCTACCCCAGCTAACACACACTTGTCCCTTAGCTACTCCAGCGTGACCCAGCCAGGTGGCTGCTGGCGGTCCGCTCACTGTCGGCCTTCTCCTCTTGGCGTCTTCACGAGGCATCTTCAGTCTCCGCAGGAACAGCCTCGAACCTCCTGAGGAGGCGGCCGCTTATATGGGCCCCATTCCGGTCACGCCTCCTTGGAGCACCCTCTTGAAGCCCCTCCCCCCCCCTGCTGTCCACGTGCCCCCCCCGAGGGCCCCCTGGACCCCCGGCCCCCACTGGGATCCGGTCACGTGTCCAGCACCGGCCCTGACGTCATTCCCGCCTCCAGCCGGGATGACGTCATGTGTTTGTGTAGACCCACATGGTAGTGACGCTCCCGGCACAGTGACGTCATACGTGTGCACACAGTAATGATACCACAATCATTACACAACAAACAAACATGGCTAAACCAGTAAACTTTTCTAAATCACCAAAATAAAGGGGAAATTGAGCAACCCAAAAATCCAAAAAGAGTTTTGCGTACACAAACATAATTATTGTAACATGTCAACTTGTTTCATAATGCTAAACAATGAACCTGAGTTGTTATGTTCACAAAAACATAATTATTGTAACATCTGTGAACTTGTTTCATAATGTTTAACAATGAAGCTGAGTTTTTATCTGCACACAAACATTATTATTGTAATGTTTGTCAACTAATGTGTTTAACAATAATAAACAATGGGCTTGAGTTGTTAGCGTAAGAAGCAAGGAAATTTGTACTTAGCATAGGCGTGTTGAGGCCTTGTGCCATGCTTAGCCCCCATCCTGGCCTAGATTGGCGAGGCGCAGAGTTGGCACGTTGCCAGGCTAGGGGCTGGGCCGCTACTCCCCCCTCCCCAGCATCCCCCGGCCGTGCAAGAATAATGTAATGTAAGCAGTAAAATATTATTATCTACGGAGTCTGTAGTATAAACTGGACGCATCGTGTTGGGGGGGTGGGGGCGAAGAGGACATGACACTGTGAAGAAATGTCCGCAGCGTGATGTGTGTACGTGTTGACTGTAAAACGCGAAAAGGAAATGTCACCGTGAGCTGGAGCGAACGCGCATGACTTGGCAGGGTCCATCCCCCCCACGCAATTGGCGTCAGTTGGTACGGTGGATGTCGTGCAATAAGTAAATAATGAATAATAGAAACGGCACAAATGTGTTAATTAAACAACTTTAAAGTTTACGGATGGCAAAACGGAATAGACTATTCCCACCACGGGGCTTAGGGCGTGCCGGCCGGCAGATTATTTCAGTCTTAAACCCTACCGTCCGGGAGCCAAATCCCCCGCAAGCGCGACCGCACGGAGACTTTTATATATAAGACTAGCAAAAGTACCTGGCGTTGCCCGGGTGAAAAATATATTTCTTAATAACCTTACATATATACACAGATACTAAGGTAATGGGCCCCCCCCCCCCGCGCTAGAATAATACTGTCTAATCGCTATAATTTTATTATCTACAGACCCTATAATAGTAATTGCGCACACTGGAGTGGGGGGGGAGTGAAGAGGACGTGAAACTTTGATGTATTTACCTCAGCGTCGTGTGTTAATGCGTGTGCATATTTTTAACGGGAATTAAAAATGGCGTCCACCCCGCAGCGACGGCGTTGCTGCCCGTTGCCAGGGGCAACCGCCGTGGTCGGCGTCTCGCGCATGCGCAACGGCGTGCTTCGTCACGCGCCGGTCGGCAATAGTAAATAAATAAAGAGAAATCGCACTAAATCGATAATCGGACCGATTTAAAGGCGACGGACGAAAAATCGGAAATGCCTAAGTTCACCGCGGGGCCGGGGGCGTGCCCACCTGCAAAATTTAATCTCGGCGAACCCCACGGTCCGAGAGCTAAATCCCACGGAAGGGAGCGTACGCAGATGGACGGACACACAGACAGACAAAAAATGAATTATATAGGTTAGATAACTAAAGGGGGGCAGGGCAGGGGGGGTTTTGGAGCTTTGGGGCAGCAAGGCTAAGAGTGGGATGAAGGGAGAGTGTGTTTGCGGCATAATCGCTGAGATGGATCTGACGCGGATCGCTCACGCAGAGTGCATAGGTCCGAGATTATTAGGAGCGCCTTTTAGCATTTCACCACAATGCGCAGAAACACTATTTCGAAGTCAATCTACAATATTAATAATGTTATTAATTGATGCAAATAATATGTTTTACAAGCCGCTGCTGTTTGAGTAGTGGTGCTGGTTCGAAAGAGGCTTGCACGAACCTGCACAATGTTTTTTTTATATTACATTTTGACAATGATGTGCAAAATGCGGATATAGTATTTCCACATTGTTGTAGTGTCTATAATGTTTTAAACAATCGCGGACTTTTTTTATCACGATCAACCCAAGTTCCACACTCTCCACCTGTCTCAAACGTTGTACCACAAAGTGCTGTTTTATTTGCTGTTGTTGAGTTTTCCATTGAAGATTATTCTTGACGGCTGTGCTATGGCATAGCTGCTTTCGCATCTAACAGAGGAAGCGTCCCTGCAGTGTTTTGAACAGCAAGGCATTAGGCCCCTATACTCGTCGCCTTGTTCGGCCGGCGTCCTTCCTTACCATTTAGGTTGTGGTAAAAGACACGAGCTGGATTGCGAGGCCTGGATAATGCTTATGTTAACACAGTGCAAACATCTCCACGCTTCATTGGCCGTCGCGTGATGCTCATCTCCATCGAGTGGCCCCCGATCTCCAGCAGTGGGACTTGCACATTACTATGGCCGGGGCCAGTCTATCCACAGAACAAACACTTGTTGGCTTCCCATCAAGTGCGACGTTTTTATCGACCCTGGAGGGCCGATGGTGGGCTGAGTTGACCTATCGAGTGGGACGCGAGCTTGCAACCTTCCAGTTGAGTCAACCCGGCTGGGATGACGTTATTTAGCCACTGGCTGTAAAACACAGGACGACAGGAGAGAGAGATGCTGCGTTAGGATGTGGATCGAATGCCACTGCACGTTATAGTTTGCATCTGATTGCAAACAATTAATAAGGCGCATGTTTTATTGTGATGAACACGATCGTTATAATGTTTAGCATTTTTTTTAACCAATATGAACGATGTGAAATATGTCCAATAAAACCCGTTTCTCTTTTTGATCAACGTGTGTTGGCAACTGGGTTCTGTTTTAGCTATTGTACGCGTTCTGGGCAGCTTCATCGATTCAGTTGAGTTTATCGAGCAATCTTATAACAAATACAGTAAGGCTAGTTTTGCACTGAGATAACATCCAAAGACAAAGGTGACATCCAAGTACTGGGTAGAGACTGCCCAAGTGAAACGGAACAGGGTCAACAACAAAGCGAGCTGTACCCATCTAGACATCTGAGGAAGCTTCAAGAGCAGCAATTGACTTTGGTACCATTTGCTTGGTACTGTAATGAATGGTGAGTCATCTTGCTTGGAGCGAAGTAAATGATCAATCCATACTTTGCTCCCTCACCGCTATACGCAACAAAAGACCAAGGTCCTCTATTTAGCCTTACAGATCATAGGGGCAAGTGCTGTTAGCGAGCACCTATTAAGGTTGGCATAACACACAAGTGCTGTTAGCGAGCACCTATTAAGGTTGGCGTAACACACAAGTGCTGTTAGCGAGCACCTATTAAGGTTGGCATAATACACAAGTGCTGTTAGCGAGCACCTATTAAGGTTGGCATAATACACAAGTGCTGTTAGCGAGCACCTATTAAGGTTGGCGTAACACACAAGTGCTGTTAGCGAGCACCTATTAAGGTTGGCATAATACACAAGTGCTGTTAGCGAGCACCTATTAAGGTTGGCATAACACACAAATGCTGTTAGAGTGAATGGGTGTGTTGGTGGATGAGTGTCGTAGGGTGAGCAAGTGGTTAACTGAGTGAGTGAGTGGCTGGCTGGGTGGGTGAGTTGTTGACTGAGTGGGGTCAGTGTAAGTTGATGTGGCAGTCCACTGTTAGTATTCAGTGGCAGAGGTGGGACAAAGTCATTGTTATGCAAGTCCAAGTCGAGTCTGAAGTCATCAAATTCATGACTCGAGTCTGACTCGAGTCCAAGTCACATGACTCGAGTCCACACCTCTGTTCAGTGGCATATTAAACTGCTGACTTCGCTATTTCTGAGTTTTCTACCAACCACAAAAACACCACTTCACCCACAACCAGGTGCCCTTTTTTATTAAAATACCAAAAAAAATCGTTTGAACAAAACGATTCCGACAAAATGTTGAGGCGGTAAAGTGAATTAAAAACTCACAATGAGCTGAATTATCTGTGTCGTGTTATTGTGTCTTTAGCACGCAGCCTCGCCCCCCTCCCTTGCACCCCCCCCTCCACCAGCCCCGCCCCCCTCCACCCTCTTGCACCCTCCCCACCCCCCCTCCACCCGCCCCGCCCCTCCCCCCTCCACCCTCCACCCGCCCCGCCCCTCCACCCGCCCCATTGCACCCCCCTCCACCCGCCCCGCCCCTCCCCCTCCACCCTCTCTACCCCGCCCCCCTCCACCCCCCCCTCCACCCGCCCCCACCCGCCCCGCCCCCCTCCACCCGCCCCACCCGCGTCTCTCCGTGAAGGTTGAAAGCTCCTCAGCCGCCGCCATTTCAGTCTCCGACCGACGGCGCGAACAGCAGCAGCAGGTGAGACACACACACACCTACACACACCTACACACCTACACACACCTACACACACCTACACACACCTACACACACCCACACACCTACACACACCTACACACACCTACACACACCTACACACACACACACACCTACACACACCTACACACACCTACACACACACTTCACCACACACACCTACACACACACACACACACCTACACACACCACACACATACACCTACACACACACCACACACACTACACACACCTACACACCTACACACACACCACACACACACCTACACACACACACACCTACACACACCACACACATACACCTACACACACACACCTACACACACACCACACACACACACTACAACAACAACAACAACCGCCATTCGCCACTAAGTGGCGGTGACGTCACCACGATGCTTGTGCCAGGCCAAGTGCACCTTGAGGCCACGTGAAGTGTCGAAAGCCCGCTGGCAGGAGGTCACGGGGCAGACCCAGGTGCCACTGGTCGACTGACCGAGATGACCGAGATGACTGGCTGATGCACCACCTGTGCCCCCTACTGTACCAACTTGCTGTGCTTTAGCCACCCGGCGCTCCGCTCGTTGTTGTGAGCGTCGCTCCTCCGCCCTCCGTTGTTGTTGGAGGGCGACTGCCTCCAACTGCCCAGTAGCGTCCTTCACGAGCCTCCTCCACTGAGGCCGATCTTGACAACGCTGGTACCAGTCATCGGCAAGTCCACTCAGCTCCACGTCCTCCTGTACCACATCACTCCATCTCTTCTCCAGCCCGTGCCGCGCCCGTCTAGCCCCCTCGATCCGGCCGAACAAAAGCTGTTTAGGCATGCGGTGGCTGGGCATGCGGGCTACATGACCCAGCCAACGCAGCCTTGCCTGCCGGAGGAGCTCACTGATGGGACTTTGCCCAGATCTTTCAAGGATTTGAACACACTACACACACCTACACACCTACACACACACCCCACACACACCTACACACACACACACCTACACACACCACACACATACACCTACACACACACACCTACACACACCCACACCACCACATACACCCACACACATCAACACACACACCTACACACCTACACACATCTACACACACACACCACACACACACCTACACACACTTACACACACACACACACCACACACACCTACACACACCACCACACACACACACCACACACACACACCTACACACACACCTACACACACACACACCTACACACCACACACCCTACACACACACACACACCACCTACACACACCTACACACACCACACACACCACACACACCTACACACACCACACACACACACAACCACACACACACACCTACACACACACACCTACACACACACCACCACAACCACACACCTACACACACCACACACCTACACACACCACACACACATACACCACACACACACACCACACACACACACAACACCTACACACACCACACACACCACACACACACACCTACACACACACCACCACACACACCACACACACACACCACACACCACCACCACACACCCCCACACACACCACACACACACACCACCACACACACACCACACACACCACACACACACCACACACACACCACACACACCACCACACACCTACACACACCACACACCACACACACACACCACACACTCACCCCACCACTCACCCCACTCACCCCACTCACCCCACCACCCACTCCCCATAGACTCCCCCACCACCCACTCACCCCACCACTCACCCACCACTCACCCAACCACCCACTCAACCCACCACTCACCCCACCACTCACCCCACCACTCACCCCACCACTCACCCAATCACCCCACTCACCCCACCACTCACCCCACCACCCACTCCCCATAGACTCACCCCACCACCCACTCACCCCACCACTCACCCAACCACCCACTCACCACACACTCACCCCACTCACCCCACCACCCACTCACCACACACTCACCCCACTCACCACACACTCACCCCACCACTCACCCCACCACCCACTCACCACACACTCATCCCACTCACCACACACTCACCCCACCACTCACCCCACCACTCACCCCACCACTCACTCACCACACACTCACCACACACCCCACCACTCACCCCACCACCCACTCACCCCACTCACCACACACTCACCCACCACTCACCCCACCACCCACTCACCACACACTCACCCCACCACCCACTCCCCATAGACTCACCCCACCACCCACTCGCCCCACCACTCACCCACCACTCACCCAACCACCCACTCACCCCACCACTCACCCCACCACTCACCCCACCACTCACCCAATCACCCCACTCACCACACAATCACCCCACTCACCCCACCACCCAGTCACCCCACCACTCACCCCACCACCCACTCCCCATAGACTCACCCCACCACCCACTCATCCCACCACTCACCCAACCACCCACTCACCACACCCTCACCCCACTCACCCCACCACCCACTCACCACACACTCACCCCACTCACCACACACTCACCCCACCACTCACCCCACCACCCACTCACCACACACTCACCCCACTCACCACACACTCACCCCACCACTCACCCCACCACCCACTCACCACACACTCATCCCACTCACCACACACTCACCCCACCACTCACCCCACCACTCACCCCACCACTCACTCACCACACACTCACCACACACCCCACCACTCACCCCACCACCCACTCACCCCACTCACCACACACTCACCCACCACTCACCCCACCACCCACTCACCACACACTCACCCCACCACCCACTCCCCATAGACTCACCCCACCACCCACTCGCCCCACCACTCACCCACCACTCACCCAACCACCCACTCACCCCACCACTCACCCCACCACTCACCCCACCACTCACCCAATCACCCCACTCACCACACAATCACCCCATTCACCCCACCACCCACTCACCCCACCACTCACCCCACCACCCACTCCCCATAGACTCACCCCACCACCCACTCATCCCACCACTCACCCAACCACCCACTCACCACACCCTCACCCCACTCACCCCACCACCTACTCACCACACACTCACCCCACTCACCACACACTCACCCCACCACTCACCCCACCACCCACTCACCACACACTCATCCCACTAACCACACACTCACCCCACCACTCACCCCACCACCCACTCACCACACACTCATCCCACTCACCACACACTCACCCCACCACTCACCCCACCACTCACCCCACCACCCACTCACCCCACTCACCACACACTCACCCACCACTCACCCCACCACCCACTCACCACACACTCACCCCACCACCCACTCCCCATAGACTCACCCCACCACCCACTCGCCCCACCACTCACCCACCACTCACCCAACCACCCACTCACCCCACCACTCACCCCACCACTCACCCCACCACTCACCCAATCACCCCACTCACCACACAATCACCCCACTCACCCCACCACCCACTCACCCCACCACTCACCCCACCACCCACTCCCCATAGACTCACCCCACCACCCACTCATCCCACCACTCACCCAACCACCCACTCACCACACCCTCACCCCACTCACCCCACCACCCACTCACCACACACTCACCCCACTCACCACACACTCACCCCACCACTCACCCCACCACCCACTCACCACACACTCATCCCACTCACCACACACTCACCCCACCACTCACCCCACCACTCACTCACCACACACCACACTCACCACACACTCACCCCACCACTCACCCCACCACTCACCCCACCACCCACTCACCCCACTCACCACACACTCACCCACCACTCACCCCACCACCCACTCACCACACACTCACCCCACTCTCCACACACTCACCCCACCACTCACCCCATCACTCACTCACCACACACTCACCCCACTCACCACACACTCACCCCACCACTCACCCCACCACTCACCCCACCACCCACTCACCCCACTCACCACACACTCACCCACCACTCACCCCACCACCCACTCACCACACACTCACCCCACTCACCACACACTCACCCCACCACTCACCCCACCACCCACTCACCACACACTCACCCCACCACCCACTCACCACCCACTCACCCCACTCACAACCCCCTCACCACACACTCACCCCACCCACCACACACTCACCCCACTCACCACACACTCACCCCACCACTCACCCCACCACCCACTCCCCACAGACTCACCCCACTCACCACCCACTCACCACACACTCACCCAACCACCCACTCACCACCCACTCACCCCACTCACCACCCACTCACCCCACACACCACCCACCACTCACCCAATCACCCCACTCACCCCACCACTCACCCCACCACCCACTCACCACCCACTCACCACACACTCACCCCACTCACCACACATTCACCCCACCACTCACCCAATCACCCCACTCACCACACACTCACCCCACCACTCACCCCACCACCCACTCACCCCACCACCCACTCCCCATAGACTCACCCCACCACCCACTCACCCCACCACTCACCCACCACTCACCCAACCACCCACTCACCACGCACTCACCCCACACACTCACCCCACCACTCACCCACCACTCACCCAACCACACACTCACCCCACTCACCACCCACTCACCCCACCACACACCCACCACTCACCCAACCACCCACTCACCCCACCAACCACCCACTCACCCAACCACCCACTCACCACACACTCACCCCACTCACCCAACCACCCACTCACCACACCACTCACCCACCACTCACCCAACCACCCACTCACCAAACACTCACCCCACTCACCACCCACTCACCACACACTCACCCCACCACCCACTCACCCCACTCACCACCCACTCACCACACACTCACCTCACTCACCACACACTCACCCCACCACCCACTCCCCACAGACTCACCCCACCACCCACTCACCCCACCACTCACCCACCACTCACCCAACCACCCACTCACCCCACCACTCACCCCACTCACCACACACTCACCCCACTCACCACACACTCACCCCACCACTCACCCCACCACCCACTCACCACACACTCACCCCACCACTCACCCCACTCACCCCACCACCCACTCACCCCCCCCCCACCCACTCCCCACAGACTCACCAATGTGACTCTACACATTGGTGAGTGGCTGCTCTCTGCTCACCTCCACAGCGCCACTTTGCCGTGAAGCGGGAACAGCAGAAACGTCACTCCCCCCCAACAGACTCCACGCGCTCTGCCTGTGGGGACTTCCTGTGACCCGGACTGGATTCACTGTGCCCGGACTGGACTTCCTGTGAACCGGACTGGATTCACTGTGCCCGGACTGGACTTCCTGTGACCCGGACTGGATTCACTGTGCCCGGACTGGACTTCCTATGCCCGGACTGGACTCACTTTCACTATGCCCGGACTGGACTTCCTATGCCCGGACTTGGACTCCCTATGCCCGGACTGGACTCACTTTCACTATGTCCGGACTGGACTTCCTATGCCCGGACTGGACTCACTATGCCCGGACTGGACTTCCTATGTCCGGACTGGACTTTCTATGCCCGGACTTGGACTCACTATGCCCGGACTGGACTTCCTATGTCCGGACTGGACTCCCTATGCCTGGAGTGGACTCACTATGCCCGGACTGGACTCACTATGCCCGGACTGGACTTCCTATGCCCGGACCGGATTCACTGTTCCTGGACTGGACTCGGTCTGCCTGTGTTGACTTCCTATGACCCGGACTGGATTCCCTTTTCCCGGACTGGATCTCCTGATTTCCTGTGCCTCGAATGGACGCGCCAAAATCGCGTGACGTCACCAACGGACGTCCCCCGCCGACTTACGCCCACAGCCGCGCGCTGTGACGTCACCGCCGTGCGCTGTGACGTCACCGCCGTGCGCTGTGACGTCACCGCCGTGCGCTGTGACGTTATCGCCGCGCGCTGTGACGTCACCGCCGCGCGCTGTGACGTCACCGCCGGTGAGCGCGACTTTGCGTCTCGTCGCTCAGCCTCATTGCGAGTGACGCGTCACGTCTCCTTGACTGCTGCGTCAGCGTGTGCCCGTGTCTCGTCCGTGTCCCGGTGGTCACCATCTCGTCGCGTCTCTCGCTACCTGCGCTCGTGTCTGTCCACGAAATGCTTTTCGAGGACTCGATGAGCTGGCCGAGCTGCTGGAAGAGACGGTCATCCCGGCACGCCCGTACGTCGCACTCGCACTGTCTCTCTCTCTCCCCCCCACCACCTCTCTCTCTCTCCGTCTCGTTTTGTTTACGATCAGTGGAAACAAGAAGATGCTCGGTGTATTCGGTACTTTGCTTCGTTCATCATTTCGTAATTTTTGTAAATTTTTTAACTTGGCTTTATGTTAAACCCCCACCTCTCTCGCTCTCTCTCTCTGGCTCTCTCTCGTTCTGCACGCAGCCCTTCTCTGCGTCTCTTCCCTCCGTTAGCGGCGTTACCCCTTAGCGCAATGTTCTTGACTCGTCATCTTCACAGGAGGGCCCACTTTCGCCGACAAGACATCGTCAGTGCGAGGAGGGACGCCGCACGTTTGATGACATGGGGGGAGGGGTATTTTCACTGTTTGTGTCTCCTCGACTGTGTCGGGGGCCGTCAGTGGCCTCGCGGCCCTGGCAATGAAGAGCGCGGCCTCTGGCGCCCGCGATGTTTCCGTGGGTGTACTCTGGTCCCCTCCCACGTGCATCAACAACACTCGAGAATGGAGTTGGTCAAGCATCCCAATATCACGACTATCGTTTGCAATTATTGGCGCCGGTTCTGACTGCCTCCCACTTTGGCTGTGGTGTCTTCCGTGCCTCCGTGTGCCGCGAGGCTTAATCTGCGACTTGCAACAACAGCGGCTTGCAAACATAACGCGGTGTTATTGCTATTACATAGCCCTCGGCAAGGTAAGGTCAAAGTTAAACGGTAAAAAAAACGAGCCTACCTTTACCCTACCTTTTACCCTTACCCCATGCAAATAACCCAATTACAGGGACATTACTGGGGTACTACAACACGTGAACAAGGTGTTATAACGGTAAAAACTGTAGGTAGAGCGCTTTATTCAGATAGAATACTCTGGAATCGGGCGTTGAGGCTGTCGACGACACGGCCCTCCATGACCTCCTCGTCCCGGTGGTCGATGGCGATCTCGTCAACCATCGACGGGCCTCGTATCCCTGCGTCAATGTGCTGCTGACCAAGGGCTGGAACTTGTCGCTGCCGGCGGCTCCTCCACAGAGATCGCGCCTCGGATAACAAAATCAACCGCCGCGTTCTCAAACTTTGCCAGGAGGCGATCCGGGATTGCTGGCCGGCTCAGAGTTTGCTGCTTTAGGCGGCTCGCCGACGCCAACGACCCGACCCCGCCGCCTGGTGCCAGCACGTGGTGCTTCTTGAGGTGGGCTTTCCACCCCGACGCGTTCTTCGTGTGGGTGGAAAACCACTTGCCTTGCCGGGGATCACCCTCCATCCAACGGTGCGTGTGCTCCCACGGGAACGCTTGCCGCTGCCTCCTTCGATTGCTGTTCGCAGCAACCCCAAAGATGCCGTTGCTGGCATCCTTGACCTCGTCCGCTAGTGCCTCTGCCTCAAGGACGTGGACCGTCTCCATCTGGTCCGACATCAATGATCGCAATTTATAATGGAGGCCACGGACTGCGCCACGGAGCTTTTAGCGGTAAACAAGGTACCGTATTTACCGGGTAATTCGTGCTACCTTTACCCTCCCAGGTAATTCTTCTGAGCTACCTTTAACCTATCCTGTACCTTACCCCTTGGCATGTCGAAACCTTTACCCTTTTACCCGGTAAAATAGGTAATTTACCGTACCTTGATAATTGTTTTTTTACCCTTTTATCTGGCTACAAAACTGACACCTTTTTTTACAAGGAGTCATGTTTGCATAGACCACAATACCTGCAGTCGTAATGCAAATAAAAAACATAACTCTGATAATGTGTGCACTGTCCTTGAAGTTGATTGGTCCACACCCGAGACAGCTTTCCTTAGAGCCTAGTCTCATATGGAGTTGGACCAGATGACGCCAAAAGGCGCACAACTCAAAGACAAAGCACCATCAGAGTATGAGAGCTCAGGGTAAGCATTTGCCAGATAAAAGGGTAAAAACATTCTATTTTTTACCGTACCTTGCCGAGGCCTACTATCACACGTGACATTGACCCTTGCCTTGTATTCCATTCCCAGGCCAACTCGAAGCAGCTGCCGCAAATTACTCCCGAGGTGGAGGTGCCTCTGCTGACGACGCCCACGGTCACCGTCAAGTTCAGCAGCCCTCCCACCATCCTGAGGCGCAGGAGCGTGCGCGGGCTCAGCCACTCCTCCCCCCCGCCTTCTCGTCGCCGCTGACGGACGAGATGAGCGAACCGCAGGACACTCGCAAAAGCACGCCCCTCAAGAAGCTCCCCTTCTCCCCGTCGCAGGTAGCATGGCCCCCCACCCCCTTTGCTGCTTCTTGTTAACTACCTCGCCCAGTATTCAGGAGGTTGTGGGTTCGATCCCGACCCTGACGCCTGCTGTACGTTTGGAGTTTGTGTGTCTCTCTTATCATCATCACGGTGGCTAGGAGATGTTAACTACCTCGCCCGGTATGCAGGAGGTTGTGGGTTCGATCCCGACCCTGACGCCTGCTGTACTTTTGGAGTTTGCGTGTCTCTCTTATCATCATCACGGTGGCTAGGAGATGTTAACTACCTCGCCCGGTATTCAGGAGTTTGTGGGTTCGATCCCGACCCTGACGCCTGCTGTACGTTTGGAGTTTGCGTGTCTCTCTTATCATCATCACGGTGGCTAGGAGATGTTAACTACCTCACCCGGTATTCAGGAGGTTGTGGGTTCGATCCCGACCCTGACGCCTGCTGTACGTTTGGAGTTTGCGTGTCTCTCTTATCATCATCACGGTGGCTAGGAGATGTTAACTACCTCGCCCGGTATTCAGGAGTTTGTGGGTTCGATCCCGACCCTGACGCCTGCTGTACGTTTGGAGTTTGCGTGTCTCTCTTATCATCATCACGGTGGCTAGGAGATGTTAACTACCTCGCCCGGTATTCAGGAGGTTGTGGGTTCGATCCCGACCCTGACGCCTGCTGTACGTTTGGAGTTTGCGTGTCTCTCTTATCATCATCACGGTGGCTAGGAGATGTTAACTACCTCGCCCGGTATGCAGGAGGTTGTGGGTTCGATGACGACCGTGACACCTGCTGTACGTTTGGAGTTTGCGTGCTCTATCACTTCACGACACAGATCCCCGTATTGGCAGCTGTGCCTATGCAGCCCAAGATGACCCGGCACCTGGATCGGCATTAGTCTGCCAGGAGGGGGCGATGATCTTGATACTGATAATTAGACGTTTTGTCGGTACACCGGTGCAGCATAACACACCGGTCCCTGTAAAACAGTCTGAAATGGAAATTTGAATCGGCAGATATGTATAGCGGTCTTCAATTGACGCGATTCCCAGGTCAAGGTTGACCATTGATTTGGGTACCGTTGAATCGAGGAATCGTCCGACCAAGTTTAGTGAAATCTGCCTTTGGAACACTGGGCCAGCCAATCTTCATCAGGCTGGGTGTTGCTGTACGGCCGCTCATAACATTCGTCTCCTTCCGACCGCTTCAGCATGACGAGAACTGATTTTGCCGCACCACCACCACTCCCACGCAATATTTTCTGACCGGGGTTGCGAATCGCAGGAAAAGAAATAATAATTGTGAGAGAAAAAAAGCCTTTTTTTTATACCGTGCACCACCGATGTACTGTCAAATACGTTCATTTCGAGGACGTTGGTAGCCTCGAGCCAGACGTTGCGCGATTGGTGCCGCTGCGTGGTTGTGCCCCCCGTGCGTGCAGTTCCTGAACTTGAAGGTGGATTTGTGCCCGTCGCTCACCTCTACCCCTGTGTGCAGCCACAAGGTGGAGGTCACCACGCCACTGCAGAGGGACCACACGCCAAAGCCCTCCAAGGGTGGTGGCAAAGCGTACGTTCCCTCTGCCCTGTTCCTCCACCCCTCTGTTCCTCCACCCCTCTGACCCTCCACCCCTCTGACCCTCCACCCCTCTGATCCTCCACCCCTCTGATCCTCCACCCCTCTGATCCTTCTCCCCTCTGTTCCTCCTCCCCTCTGTTCCTCCTCCCCTCTGTTCCTCCACCCCTCTGTTCCATCCCTCTGTCCCTCCACCCCTCTGATCCTCCACCCCTCTGTTCTGTCCCTCCACCCCTCTGTCCCTCCACCCCTCTGTTCCTCCACCCCTCTGATCCTCCACCCCTCTGTCCCTCCACCCCTCTGTCCCTCCACCCCTCTGTCCCTCCACCCCTCTGTTCTGTCCCTCCACCCCTCTGTTCCTCCACCCCTCTGTTCCTCCACCCCTCTGTCCCTCCACCCCTCTGATCCTCCACCCCTCTGTCCCTCCACCCCTCTGTCCCTCCACCCCTCTGATCCTCCACCCCTCTGTTCCTCCACCCCTCTGTTCCTCCACCCCTCTGATCCTCCACCCCTCTGTCCCTCCACCCCTCTGTCCCTCCACCCCTCTGTCCCTCCACTCCTCTGTTCCTCCACCCCTCTGTCCCTCCTCCCCTCTGTCCCTCCACTCCTCTGTCCCTCCTCCCCTCTGTTCCTCCACCCCTCTGTTCCTCCACCCCTCTGATCCTCCACCCCTCTGATCCTCCACCCCTCTGTCCCTCCACCCCTCTGTTCCTCCACCCCTCTGATCCTCCACCCCTCTGTCCCTCCACCCCTCTGTCCCTCCACCCCTCTGTCCCTCCACTCCTCTGTTCCTCCACCCCTCTGTCCCTCCTCCCCTCTGTCCCTCCACTCCTCTGTCCCTCCTCCCCTCTGTTCCTCCACCCCTCTGTTCCTCCACCCCTCTGATCCTCCACCCCTCTGTTCCTCCACCCCTCTGTTCCTCCACCCCTCTGTTCCTCCACCCCTCTGTCCCTCCACCCCTCTGTCCCTCCACTCCTCTGTTCCTCCACCCCTCTGTCCCTCCTCCCCTCTGTCCCTCCACTCCTCTGTCCCTCCTCCCCTCTGTTCCTCCACCCCTCTGTCCCTCCACCCCTCTGATCCTCCACCCCTCTGTTCCTCCACCCCTCTGTCCCTCCACCCCTCTGTTCCTCCACCCCTCTGATCCTCCACCCCTCTGTCCCTCCACTCCTCTGTTCCTCCTCCCCTCTGTTCCTCCACCCCTCTGTCCCTCCACCCCTCTGTCCCTCCACTCCTCTGTTCCTCCTCCCCTCTGTTCCTCCACCCCTCTGTTCCTCCACCCCTCTGTCCTCCACCCCTCTGTTCCTCCTCCCCTCTGTTCCTCCACCCCTCTGTTCCTCCACCCCTCTGTTCCTCCACCCCTCTGTCCCTCCACCCCTCTGTCCCTCCACCCCTCTGTCCCTCCACTCCTCTGTTCCTCCACCCCTCTGTCCCTCCACCCCTCTGTCCCTCCACCCCTCTGTTCCCCCACCCCTCTGTTCCTCCACCCCTCTGTTCCTCCACCCCTCTGTTCCTCCACCCCTCTGTCCCTCCACCCCTCTGTCCCTCCACCCCTCTGTCCCTCCACCCCTCTGTCCCTCCACCCCTCTGTCCCTCCACCCCTCTGTCCCTCCACCCCTCTGTCCCTCCACCCCTCTGTCCCTCCACCCCTCTGTCCCTCCACCCCTCTGTCCCTCCACCCCTCTGATCCTCCACCCCTCTGTCCCTCCACCCCTCTGTCCCTCCACCCCTCTGTCCCTCCACCCCTCTGTCCCTCCACCCCTCTGTCCCTCCACCCCTCTGATCCTCCACCCCTCTGTTCCTCCACCCCTCTGTCCCTCCACCCCTCTGTCCCTCCACCCCTCTGTTCCTCCACCCCTCTGTCCCTCCACCCCTCTGTCCCTCCACCCCTCTGTCCCTCCACCCCTCTGTTCCTCCACCCCTCTGTCCCTCCACCCCTCTGTCCCTCCACCCCTCTGTTCCTCCACCCCTCTGTTCCTCCACCCCTCTGTCCCTCCACCCCTCTGTTCCTCCACCCCTCTGTCCCTCCACCCCTCTGATCCTCCACCCCTCTGTCCCTCCACCCCTCTGTCCCTCCACCCCTCTGTTCCTCCACCCCTCTGTCCCTCCACCCCTCTGTCCCTCCACCCCTCTGTTCCTCCACCCCTCTGATCCTCCACCCCTCTGTTCCTCCACCCCTCTGATCCTCCACCCCTCTGTCCCTCCACTCCTCTGATCCTCCACCCCTCTGTCCCTCCACCCCTCTGTCCCTCCACCCCTCTGTCCCTCCACCCCTCTGTTCCTCCACCCCTCTGTTTCTACTTTCCCCTGTTCCTTCCTGGTGTGGCGACATTTCTCATTCTCAAAGTGAATGTTTGATATTGAGGTTCATCGCATGACAGGCATTGTGTGAGCTGAAATTTACTCAAATTGATGGGAGAACTAATTTATCGTGAAGGACTGTTTCCGTGTGCAGTTGTGCTGAGAACATCACCACACCCCTTGAGAACCCGGCTGGTTTCATGTCGGATGGATGAAATCCAGATCCAAACCCAGGATATCAGTGGTGCCGGCTCAGCTAACTGAGTAACCTCACCACCTTGGGACATTCCTATTCTTTGCAAGCGAAGCCTTTCACCGTTCCGAGACATCTGCAAGTTGCAGGGTGGTGGGTGTCCCGTTGACCACTAAATCTCAGAACTTGCGAGAAGCGTAACACCGTTGTTTTTAAAGACATTGTTACTCACCGCAGACAAACCATCGCGACACGACCACCGCCACTCTACAACAGCTGGCAGCCAAACTGTGCCACACGCCCCCCTCCCGCATGGCCTTGTGGGAGCCTCGGTACCGAAAAAGTTGTTTTATTTTAGTTTTCCTTCCGGTGGTGTCATTTTGAGGATGTGCACGCACGTCACCGGAACAGAATCGGAAGAGAAACTGACGATGTTTGCTGCCACGAACGTTTCTGCCGTACGGGATTACGCGGCAGGCCGCTCTTTTGTCACCGCTGACAGCTGCCGCACTTCCAACATCCGGCGCTCCATCCTGGGACCGCCCCGCACCCCCACGCCGGTCAAGCAAGCGCTGGCAGCCCATGAGAGCAAGTACGGCCCCGTCAAGCTGATGGTGAGGGCTATGATGGTTATTCAGCGTTTGTTTTCACGCTCGCCGTACGTCGACCCGTAGTAAACTATTAAACTATTTTCTATTTCACCAGCTAAGGGCTCCGCCGAGTTGTGTGCCTCTTTCTCAGAAGTGACCTGGCCATTGCACATGACAGCCCAACGAAGGGGCTCATCATCATCATCGTCATCATCATCGTGTCGAAATTATAGCAGCCAAATACTCGAGATCACGTTTCTAAATGTGGAGGGAAAAGCCGGAGTACCCGGAGAAAAATCCACGCGACCACGGGGAGACACATGCAAACTCCACATATACAGCAGCAGGCGTCAGGGTTGGGATGGAATCCGCGACCTTCTGTATACCAGGCGAGGTAGTTAACATCTCCTAGCCACCGTGATGATGATGAGAGAGAGACACGCAAACTCCAAATATACAGCAGCAGGCGTCAGGGTCGGGATGGAATCCGCGACCTTCTGTATACCAGGCGAGGTAGTTAACATCTCCTAGCCACCGTGATGATGATGAGAGAGAGACACGCAAACTCCAAATATACAGCAGCAGGCGTCAGGGTCGGGATGGAATCCGCGACCTTCTGTATACCAGGCGAGGTAGTTAACATCTCCTAGCCACCGTGATGATGATGAGAGAGAGACACGCAAACTCCAAATATACAGCAGCAGGCATCAGGGTCGGGATGGAATCCACGACCTCCTGTATGCCAGGCGAGGTAGTTAACATCTTGTGATCATCAGCATTTGTAGTTATGATATGTGTGCCTACAACCCATTTGTTAATCGGCTGCTGGATGATGGCCTCGTCTGTGCGGGTCTTGGGCTGACCATACTTCAGTGCAAGAGGCGAGCAAAGAGGTGGTCGTTTAAATGCGCAGTTCAACAACGGATGTTGCTGCGTGGGCCTCTGCTGCCCACCACGCAAGCCCCACAGCTTAGAACACTGGTCCATGGTGGTTTGCCCATCCAAGGACTATCTGGGCCCTCAATCCCATCTGGATTCTGAGAGATTTGGCAAGATTGGGCGCACTCAAGGCGTTTACACTATGAGACATCTCCTTTAGCAGTGGCAAAATATGGTGATGGGTTTTTACCCTTTCAACTGGTACAAAAACTGACACCTTTATACAAGGCATCATGTTTGCAATAACCACAACACAAGCAGTCAAAATGCAAACAAAAAGAAACAACTCTGATAATGATAATAATGATATGCACTGTCCTTGAAGTTGATTGGTCCACACCCGAGACAGCTTTTCTTAGAGCCTAGTCTCCATTGGTGTTGGACCAGATGACGCCAACAGGCGTACAACTCAAAGACAGCGCACCATCAGAGTATTGCGAGCTCAGGGTAAGCATTTACACTATGAGACATCTCCTTTACCAGTGGCAAAATATAGTAATAGGTTTTTACCCTTTCAACTGGTACACAACATGATCCCTTGTATAAAGGTGTCAGTTTTTGTACCAGTTGAAAGGGTAAAAACCTATCACTATCTTGCCACTGGTAAAGGAGGTCTCATAGAGCTAAGCAGTCCTCAGAAAACGATGGCGGTAGTCCCCCCGTGACTCACTCTGGTGCACAGCAAGAACATGTGCTTTCTCTTACAAGGCTGTAGCACAGAGTCACGTGGTGCCGGCAATTTGATGATACATGGCAGGAGTACAGTGAGGGAAACAAGTAGTTGATCCCCTGCTGATTTTGTACGTTTTCCCACTGACAAAGAAATGATCAGTCTATAATTGTAATGGTAGGTTTATTTGAACAGTGAGAGACAGAATAACAACAAAATCCAGAAAGACGCAAGTCAAAAATGTTATAAATTGATTTGCATTTTAATGAGGGAAATAAGTATTTGACCCCCTCTGCAAAACATGACTTAGTACTTGGTGACACAACCCTTGTTGGCAATCACAGAGGTCAGACGTTTCTTGTAGTTGGCCACCAGGTTTGCACACATCTCAGGAGGGATTTTGTCCCACTCCTCTTTGCAGATCTTCTCCAAGTCATTAAGGTTTCGAGGCTGACGTTTGGCAACTCGAACCTTCAGCTCCCTCCACAGATTTTCTATGGGATTAAGGTCTGGAGACACTTTTTGCCAGGAGGGTTCCTGCTAAGTTTTTGCATTCGAGAGCAATGGTGCTGGGTGCATAATCCCATTGCGTAATTGGGTCGTTTGCAGCCTCAGACACCTTCCCAGCTGGTGCTGCAGGAGCTGCTGGAGCTGCTGGGGAAGGATGCGTCCTCGTTGCAGGACACCCCGGGGAGATTCACCGGCCTCCGCTCGGCCAAAACCGGTAACCCCTGGAAGGTGAGCACCTTCACCACACGGCGATTGCAGCGCCGCGGTGGCCAGGAGACGTTAACTCCCTCGCCAGGGATGTAGAAGGTTGTGGCTTCTATCCCATACCTGACACCTGCTGTTTATTTGGAGTTTGTGTGTCTCTCTCCCCGTGGATTTTACTCCAGGTCCTCGGGTTTCTCCCTCCACATTTGGAGTCGGCGTGCATGTACAGTGTTCGGCTGCGAAACATCTCCACGTGACGACGAGCCACTTTTGTCGAGCTGCAGTTTGTGGCCAAGCCGCTTCTGAAGAAGAGCTATACAGCTCAGCGGGCCCTAGCTGGTCAAATAAGCACAGTTTAGTTCGTCTTCTTGCTTCTTTCGGTAAAGTCATCACGTAGAAGGGAAATAATAAAACAATAAAAACAAAACATAATAAAATACAATTCTCACGACGTTTCGGCCACAACGCAAGCAGCCGTCCTCAGGTGAAGAACAGGTCTGTCGGAAAGACAGCGTCTGAATGACGTCTGATTTGACGCTGTCTTTCCGACTGCACACAAAACCACCGTGTTTCAACGCTGTGTGCAAAAAATCCCAGCGGGATGCAAGTCAAACAATAACACCCATAAGACAATTTAGATTCAAGTTATCAGGCTAACTCTGTACTATAAAAAAACAAATATGGCTAAACCAAAACGTTTTCAAAATCACCAAAATAAAGCTATGAAAACAATGTAAAAGTGTTCACAGGAACTGTGATTCAAATGTAACAATAAACGAGATACATAACATGTACGACCAAACTTTGCAGCCATAGTTGGCTGCATGAGTCGCTCCATAACAGCAGGAGTATCAGTAGCAGAATCTAAATTTTTCAATACACCTTTAATGATCAGCACACCATAATCAAAACTCAAGATCATACTTTGCAGCGGTCATCCAGAATGATACATTTGATTGCAGGCCATTCTGAATAGCAGTGGCAGCTATGGGCGTACAACTCCTCTAGAGCAGTTTGAGTGAAGATCTCAGAGGTAGTGATCCAAGTTGCAATTTATTGGCGATAGCATTCCAGACCCTGGCGGCATCAATAGCAAAGGCCCTTCCTCCAGTATTTGTACGGCGATAAGGAACGTGAAGCTGATAAATGAGCAAAGACCTGAGGTCACATTTGTTCTTCGAAACAGCGAGGAGATCCGGCAGGTAGTCTGCTGATTTCTTGTAAGTGCATCGTGAATAAATAAGATCTGGTGCACAAGCCGTCGATCATTAAGAGACGTTAAGTTTGACCCAATGTAGAGATCTCAGTGGTGAGTCCTATATGGGCAGTTCAATGCAAATCTTAAGGCCGAGTGATACATTTTGAGTCAAGCTTCTTCAGTACAGTACTTGGGGCTGATTTATACACGATGTCACAGGAATCAAGTAGAGGCAGTACGGTAGCTTTGATCAATTCCAAGCGGAACATAGGGGGGGAAGCAGTGCTTGTGTCGATACAGAAAACCAATTTTTGCTATTGTCTCTTTACCAATACAATCGATGTGAGTGCAGAGTTTGAATGATCTCTCCCCGCTCTGCCACTGCGGAGCAGCAGCGTGCTTGTCTCAGGATGTGCACGCTCCGTGCCACTCTCCTTGTGGCTGGGACCATTCTCATCTGTTATAATAATGAGCTGTCATTAGCCATAGTGCAGTGCTGGAAAGCAACACTAATTATCTCTTTTTGTTTGTTCCCACACAGCAGTGCATGCATGCTTGAATTGCACATACACACTCATTACAATCATGACATCGCTTGCCATAATTAGTATGAATCACCTTTTTGTGTGTGTGCTATTTTTTGCGTTTCATTATTGGGCTGCAATGCGCCTCTTCCACGCGACGCGCCTGCTGCTTGAGAGTGAGCGACATTAGTTACTTAATACGATTCATGCACCCGGTGCAAAGCTTGTCGATTCAGATTGTTTCCATATCTTTGTGTTTTCAGCTCCCAACTACACCATGAATTATTTTCAGTTGAAATAATAATGATGATGATGGTGTTGTGCTAAAGGCAACGTTGCCACACGTGGACTGACAATCTCCTGAGGGAGCTTGGTGGCACAGAGAGCTGAGGCCTGTGTCAGCATTGGGCCAGTACAGATGCCATCCTGGGTCTTACAATAATATCATTCATACTCACATTTATACATCGCACCCGTCAAGCAACACACGATCTTGTATAATGAGTTTGAGGGTAACAGCCCAGTCACCATTGGCTGCATCGACGATACATGGTATATATGAAGATGTTTTTATTCCACTTAAATGTGAGTGTCTAATAGTGCAGCAGCAGCAGCATTGGATCTGACAGGGTAGCGAGGGTTGGTGACGCGGCGGTGACAATCTTTGACCCCCCGCCCGCACAGATGAGCGAGGAGTGGGAGGCGGTGGCGTGCGGCAAGACGGAGGACCAAGCGTTGATGACGGAGAAGGCGCGCAGGATCCTGCACACCCTGCAGAGCCCGGTGCCACCGTGAGCGAGTGCCACCGCTCGGTTGGCGCCACCGCACGGTACACGACCCCCCGTCACTCGTCCGCCCCTCCGTGCGCTTCGATAGCGACGCCACAGACATTCCCCCCGACGGCAAAGTGAGCGGGACGTGCCAGGGCCTTTTTTATCCGAAACGGCGGCGGTTTTGGTTTCCCCGCCAAATCCCGCGCCGGCGTTCATTCTCTCGGCGAAGGCGTTTGTGGGAGTATTTAAATGGAGAAGCCGGCAACAGGATTGTAAACTGTAAGTGCGATGGGTTCAACTGCCTTGGAGGCAACACATTGATTCAGTTCCAACACACGGGGTAACTTTCCCCTTAACAGAATTACAAGCTGTGTCGGTGACCACCAGGCTAGTAGCTACACTGGTCACAACGTAACTGCTCAGTTTAACTCGTAGCAGGCTTATTATTCGTAATCAACGTGTTTTGGGTGAGATCGCTGCGTTATTTATAAATGTGTCGTAACCCTCCACCACCCGACACGGCCAATCAGTAAAAAATTGTCACGTTGACAAAAGACAAAAGAGTTCACTGCTTTAGCCCACCGGTGTGTTGAAGCGTGAAACCACAACATTTACAATGTTTGAGTAGCACGACGTTTCGCTGGTAATTGCATCCAGCATCATCGGGCACTGGGGAGACAAAGGCGGCCGGGAGTGGTGCTGGCCACCCACCCCCTCGTGTGCCGTGCCGGCCTTCATAGGTGCTACTCGCTAACAGCACTTGCCCCTACAGTCTGTTAAAGCTACACGGGGATCTTTGTCTTTGTGCGACCCGGTGTGCAGGGAGTGTCTCTGCTGGACTCATCAGAAGGCAACGAAAATAAGGACAACTTGGCAGTCACACAGACACAGTGACACATGCAGAGACACACACACAGACACAGTGACACATGCAGACACACACAGACACACACAGACACACACACAGTGACACATACAGACACACAGACACACACACAGACACAGTGACACATGCAGACACACACAGACACGGTGACACATGCAGACACACACACACAGACACAGTGACACATGCAGAGACACACAGACACAGTGACACATGCAGAGACACACACACACAGACACACAGACACAGTGACACATGCAGAGACACACAGACACACACACACAGACACACACACACACAGACACACACACACAGACACAGTGACACATGCAGACACACACAGACACGGTGACACATGCAGACACACAGACACACACACAGACACAGTGACACATGCAGACACACACAGACACGGTGACACATGCAGACACACACAGACACACACAGACACACACACACAGACACAGTGACACATGCAGAGACACACAGACACACACACACAGACACACACACACACAGACACACAGACACAGTGACAGAGACACACAGACACACACAGACACAGTGACACATGCAGACACACACAGACACAGTGACACATGCAGAGACACACACACACACAGACACACACACACAGACACAGTGACACATGCAGAGACACACAGACACACACACACAGACACAGTGACACATGCAGAGACACACAGGCACACACAGACACACAGACACACACAGACACAGTGACACATGCAGAGACACACAGACACACACACAGACACACACTGACACACACACACAGACAGACACACACAGACAGACACACACAGACAGACACATACAGACAGACACACACACAGACACACACACACACAGACACAGACACACACAGTGACACATGCAGGGACACACAGACACACACAGACACACACACACAGACACAGTGACACATGCAGAGACACACACACACACAGACACACACACACAGACACAGTGACACATGCAGAGACACACACACAGACACACACACACAGACACAGTGACACATGCAGAGACAACACACACAGACACACACACACAGACACAGTGACACATGCAGAGACACACACACACAGACACAGTGAAACATGCAGAGACACACAGACACACACAGACACACAGACACACACACAGACACACACAGACACACACACAGTGACACATGCAGAGACACACAGACACACAGACACACACACACACAGACACACACACACAGACACAGTGACACATGCAGAGACACAGACACACAGACACACACACAGACACAGTGACACATGCAGAGACACACAGACACACACAGACACAGTGACACATGCAGAGACACACACACACATAGACACAGTGACACATGCAGAGACACACAAACACACAGACACACACACACAGACACAGTGGCACATGCAGAGACACAAAGACACACACAGACACACACAGACACAGTGACACATGCAGACACACACACACACATAGACACAGTGACACATGCAGTGACACATGCAGAGACACACAGAGACACACACAGAGACACACACAGAGAGACACACACAGAGACACACACAGAGACAGACACACATGCAGAGACACACACACAGACACACGCATAACTATGCTGGACATTTGCTCTGGAGACATCTCAATGCGGCCCAAAAACAGTTTTCCACGGGTTTTCCTTATCCGACGCCGAACGCATTGCACACCAGAGGCAACTTCAGTCGATTACCCCAAGCCATTTGATATGCTCAAATGTATTTCCAAGGCCATGTGATGTTCATGGCGGCTCGCAGAGCGCCAGCCAAAATACAGCAACAGCAGGCTCCAGCTCAGCCTTCACAATGAGGAGCTTTATTTTGTGACAGAAAAATGAAAACAATTAAAAAAGACCAAAGTTGACTAAATATAATTACAGAATGAATATATTGTAGAGTTTGTTTTAAATAAAGTGTCATTATATTGCATGGAGTTTATACACTTGTACGCGTGTGTGTAGATCTTGGTGTAGAACACTGTCTCCCCTCAAGTGTCACAGTTTGGTGGAGTGAAATGACATCAGCGAGCACCGATGAAGCAGATGTGAAACAGCACACCCCACGACGCGCTAACGTGTGTTATATACACATAGAGCAAGGCAGGGCCGGGCCAGGTTCTAACATCAGTTGCCACTGGTGTGACGTGAAGGCTGACGGGTCCACGAACGATGACATTGCTCCCCACATACACTCACGGTAAACAAAGACAAAGATCCCCCGTGTAGCCTTAACAGACTGTAGGGGCAAGTGCTGTTAGCGAGCACCTATGAAGGCCGGCACGGCACACGAGGGGGTGGGTGGCCAGCACCACGCCCGACCGCCTTTGTCTCCCCAGTGGCGATGTTTACACACCGCACCAGGTACTCATTTGAGGCTGAGTCCACCTAGGGGAGGCCCATAACTGGTTCAGATAATCGCCACTGGTGTTGGCTGCGAGCGGGAATCTAACTCGGGTCACCAGGTTCACAGTGCAGCGCGCTAACCGCTACGCTGCCGCTCCCCCGCAACACACACACGTACGCACACACACACACGTACGCACACACAACGCACACACACACGTACGCACACACACACGTATATATACATGTGGCCAGGTGATGCTGTAAAATAATTCCTGCCTCTCAATTGGAAACGTCATGAATTTTAATGCTAGACAGAGAGTCATAACTCAGCCCATCATCCTTCCAGGTCTGGTAAAATAGGTACTTGCCCTACTCCTGGGTGATGGATAGCGCTTGTCTCACTGGAAGAAGCTGCAATGCCACCAAGTTTGTCGCACCGGCCCCGCGCCGGCAGCGGCAGCACCGGCCCCGCGGCGCGACCAGGAGGCACACGGGCAGCACGACGAGGGCGCAGGTGGCGGCCGCGACGTACGCGGCGGTGAGCAGCGCCGCCTGGTGGGACGGCGCCGCGCTGTGCGCGCACTCCGCCACGTTCACGTCGGGCAGCACGAAGGGGCCCCACACGCCGGGGGGGTCCCCGGGGCCTCCTCGCACTGCAGGTGGGGGGGGGAGGGGGGGAGGGAGGGGGGGAGGGGAGGGAGGGAGGGAGAGAATCCGGCACGCGTTTGCGTGCGAATAAGCGACACGCAAATAAACGTGAAGATCGAACGTCATTTAGAATCGAGTCGCTATTTAGACTTCCTGGATTGTATGTCGACTTTCCTCGCTTGGACCTTGTCTGTAAGAGCCGCTTTGGTGTCAAGCAAAATGTCGTATCGCTAATGCAGTGGTTCTTAACCTTCGCTGGAGCCTGTACCCCCCCCCCAACCCCTTTGGTTGTCAATCGCTACAATTTAGTTATAGAGACATAGGGTTGATGAAACAAAGCAGTTGTACTTAAGTGCCCGTGTTCATTGTGTTTTCGATGATTTACCTTCTAAATAAATCTGTCATGTCTCGCACCCCCAGAAAAGGCATCTCTTACCCGCACGCGGGTGCGACGACGCACCTGAGCAGCGGCTGACGGCAAAGCCGACGCGCTGCCAGCGCGGTCGAAGACGACGTAGAGCCCCTCCATGACGACGGTGCCGATCACCGTGCCCGCGCTCGACTGCGAGATGGCGAACTTGTAGCAGTCGTCGCGCGTCGACGCCACGTCCTCCACCGCGCGCAGGTATTGCTGTGGCCGACGCGCACGAGGGGGCGACGACGTCGAGAGGGCACGCCGCCGTGCGTTTGCGTGCGATGGGATTGTGGCGCGCGGCAGTGCAGGGGCGAGTGCGCGCCGCGCTACGGAACCGGTTGACCACGAGCTCGATTCTCGCTCGGGGTCAACACCGGTGACGATTATCTCAACTCGTCCCTTGGTCGACTTGGCCTCAAGTGAGTACGTGGAGCGATGTTCGGATATCGCCACGAGGGACGCAAGGGCGGTGGGGCGTGGCGGCGGGCACTCACCCCCCTCCTCGTGTGGCCACCGCAATAGGTGCCCGCTAGCAGCACTTGGCCCTACAGTCTGTTGAAACGGTACATCGCACAACGGGGGTACCGCTGTGCGATGTACCGTTTCACGACAATGAGCGGAGCGCCGGGCGGCTAAAACGTAGCAAGTTGGTACACAGAGGAGAGCGTCATCTCAGCCAAGTCACAGCATCTGAGTCATTGCTTGTGGACTACACACACAGCACCCGGGTCCGTCCCATCATCTCTTGCCTTCCAAACTGCACGTGATAGCCTCCGATTGGACATAGCCTGGCACAAGCGCTGTGGTGACATCACTACCACCTGGTGGCAAATGGCGGCTGTTGTTGTTGTTGTTGTAGAGTGTGTGTAGTCCACAACAATGACCTTACCAGCTCGCCTACAACACTGGCCTTAGAGAGCAAACACCCTTGTGTGGTGCGTGTGTGCACGAAGCAGAAGAGTCACGTTACTTTGGGGAGCGACGGCACAGTGGTCAGTGCACTGCGTGATGAACCTGGCGACCTGATTTTGATTCCCGGTCATGGAGAACATCTGTGGCAAGTGATGTTTGAACTCTTGGGCCTCCCCTACATCAACTCAGCCTTAAATCAGTAACTAGTGAGCACTGGGGAGACAAAAGCGGTCGGGCGTGACGCTTGCCACGCTGCTACGGCGGCTAGGAGATGTTAACTACCTCGCCTGGTATACAGGAGGTCGTGGGTTCGATCCCCGACTGACGTTTAGAGTTTGCATGTTCTCCTGGTAATTGCGTGTAGTTTTCTCTGGGTCCTCCGGTTTATCCCTTTACATTTAGAAAAATGTGGCCGCTATAAATCTGCACGCGATAAGCCACTTCGGTGAGCTCCTAGCCACTGCGTAGCTCAGCGTGGCCTGAGCTGGTGAAATAGAAATAGTTTAATTTCATAGTTTTAGTTTATCTCATGTACTGTACCGGCCTTCATAGGTGCCAGCTAAGAGTGTCACATGAGGGAACTCTGTCTTATACCCAC
>NW_026891109.1:145018-213400 GCF_015708825.2 Lethenteron reissneri
TGCTGATGATCACAAGATGTTAACTACCTCGCCTGGCATACAGGAGGTCGTGGATTCCATCCCGACCCTGATGCCTGCTGCTGTATATTTGGAGTTTGCGTGTCTCTCTCTCATCATCATCACGGTGGCTAGGAGATGTTAACTACCTCGCCTGGTATACAGAAGGTCGCGGATTCCATCCCGACCCTGACGCCTGCTGCTGTATATTTGGAGTTTGCGTGTCTCTCTCTCACATCATCACGGTGGCTAGGAGATGTTAACTACCTCGCCTGGTATACAGAAGGTCGCGGATTCCATCCCGACCCTGACGCCTGCTGCTGTATATTTGGAGTTTGCGTGTCTCTCTCTCATCATCATCACGGTGGCTAGGAGATGTTAACTACCTCGCCTGGTATACAGAAGGTCGCGGATTCCATCCCAACCCTGACGCCTGCTGCTGTATATGTGGAGTTTGCATGTGTCTCCCCGTGGTCGCGTGGATTTTTCTCCGGGTACTCCGGCTTTTCCCTCCACATTTAGAAACGTGATCTCGAGTATTTGGCTGCTATAATTTCGACACGATGATGATGACGATGATGATGATGAGCCCCTTCGTTGGGCTGTCATGTGCAATGGCCAGGTCACTTCTGAGAAAGAGGCACACAACTCGGCGGAGCCCTTAGCTGGTGAAATAGAAAATAGTTTAATAGTTTACTACGGGTCGACGTACGGCGAGCGTGAAAACAAACGCTGAATAACCATCATAGCCCTCACCATCAGCTTGACGGGGCCGTACTTGCTCTCATGGGCTGCCAGCGCTTGCTTGACCGGCGTGGGGGTGCGGGGCGGTCCCAGGATGGAGCGCCGGATGTTGGAAGTGCGGCAGCTGTCAGCGGTGACAAAAGAGCGGCCTGCCGCGTAATCCCGTACGGCAGAAACGTTCGTGGCAGCAAACATCGTCAGTTTCTCTTCCGATTCTGTTCCGGTGACGTGCGTGCACATCCTCAAAATGACACCACCGGAAGGAAAACTAAAATAAAACAACTTTTTCGGTACCGAGGCTCCCACAAGGCCATGCGGGAGGGGGGCGTGTGGCACAGTTTGGCTGCCAGCTGTTGTAGAGTGGCGGTGGTCGTGTCGCGATGGTTTGTCTGCGGTGAGTAACAATGTCTTTAAAAACAACGGTGTTACGCTTCTCGCAAGTTCTGAGATTTAGTGGTCAACGGGACACCCACCACCCTGCAACTTGCAGATGTCTCGGAACGGTGAAAGGCTTCGCTTGCAAAGAATAGGAATGTCCCAAGGTGGTGAGGTTACTCAGTTAGCTGAGCCGGCACCACTGATATCCTGGGTTTGGATCTGGATTTCATCCATCCGACATGAAACCAGCCGGGTTCTCAAGGGGTGTGGTGATGTTCTCAGCACAACTGCACACGGAAACAGTCCTTCACGATAAATGTGGTTCTCCCCATCAATTTGAGTAAATTTCAGCTCACACAATGCCTGTCATGCGATGAACCTCAATATCAAACATTCACTTTGAGAATGAGAAATGTCGCCACACCAGGAAGGAACAGGGGAAAGTAGAAACAGAGGGGTGGAGGAACAGAGGGGTGGAGGGACAGAGGGGTGGAGGGACAGAGGGGTGGAGGGACGAGGGGTGGAGGGACAGAGGGGTGGAGGATCAGAGGAGGGAGGGACAGAGGGGTGGAGGATCAGAGGGGTGGAGGAACAGAGGGGTGGAGGATCAGAGGGGTGGAGGAACAGGGGGTGGAGGGACAGAGGGGTGGAGGGACAGAGGGGTGGAGGAACAGAGGGGTGGAGGGACAGAGGGGTGGAGGGACAGAGGGGTGGAGGATCAGAGGGGTGGAGGGACAGAGGGGTGGAGGAACAGAGGGGTGGAGGGACAGAGGGGTGGAGGAACAGAGGGGTGGAGGAACAGAGGGGTGAGGGACAGGGGGTGGAGGAACAGAGGGGTGGAGGGACAGAGGGGTGGAGGGACAGAGGGGTGGAGGGACAGAGGGGTGGAGGAACAGAGGGGTGGAGGGACAGAGGGGTGGAGGGACAGAGGGGTGGAGGAACAGAGGGGTGGAGGATCAGAGGGGTGGAGGGACAGAGGGGTGGAGGGACAGAGGGGTGGAGGGACAGAGGGGTGGAGGGACAGAGGGGTGGAGGGACAGAGGGGTGGAGGATCAGAGGGGTGGAGGGACAGAGGGGTGGAGGGACAGAGGGGTGGAGGGACAGACAGGGGTGGAGGGACAGAGGGGTGGAGGGACAGAGGGGTGGAGGGACAGAGGGGTGGAGGGACAGAGGGGTGGAGGGACAGAGGGGTGGAGGACAGAGGGTGGAGGAACAGAGGGGTGGAGGAACAGAGGGTGGGGAACAGAGGGTTGTGGAGGGACAGAGGGGTGGAGGGACAGAGGGGTGGAGGAACAGAGGATGGAGGGACAGAGGTGTGGAGGGACAGAGGGGTGGAGAACAGCGGAGTGGAGGGACAGCGGGGTGGAGGGACAGAGGGGTGGAGGGACAGAGGGGTGGAGGAACAGAGGGGTGGAGGAACAGAGGGTGGAGGAACAGAGGGGAGGAGGAACAGGGGTGGAGGGACAGAGGGGTGGAGGAACAGAGGGGTGGAGGAACAGAGGGGAGGAGGAACAGAGGAGGAGGGACAGAGGGGTGGAGGGACAGAGGGGTGGAGGAACAGAGGGGAGGAGGAACAGAGGAGTGGAGGGACAGAGGGGTGGAGGATCAGAGGGGTGGAGGAACAGAGGGGTGGAGGGACAGAGGGGTGGAGGAACAGAGGGGTGGAGGATCAGAGGGGTGGAGGGACAGAGGGGTGGAGGAACAGAGGGGAGGAGGGACAGAGGAGTGGAGGGACAGAGGGGAGGAGGGACAGAGGGGTGGAGGAACAGAGGAGTGGAGGGACAGAGGGGTGGAGGGACAGAGGGGTGGAGGAACAGAGGGGTGGAGGAACAGAGGGGTGGAGGAACAGAGGGGTGAGGATCAGAGGGGTGGAGGAACAGAGGGGGGCAGGAACAGAGGGGAGGAGGGACAGAGGAGTGGAGGGACAGAGGGGAGGAGGGACAGAGGGGTGGAGGAACAGAGGAGTGGTAGGGACAGAGGCGGTGGAGGGACAGAGGGTGGAGGGACAGAGGGGTGGAGGATCAGAGGGGTGGAGGAACAGAGGGGTGGAGGGACAGAGGGGTGGAGGATCAGAGGGGTGGAGGATCAGAGGGGTGGAGGAACAGAGGGGTGGAGAGGAACAGAGGGGAGGAGGGACAGAGGAGTGGAGGGACAGAGGGGAGGAGGGACAGAGGGGTGGAGGAACAGAGGAGTGGAGGGACAGAGGGGTGGAGGGACAGAGGGGTGGAGGGACCAGAGGGGTGGAGGATCAGAGGGGTGGAGGAACAGAGGGTGTGGAGGAACAGAGGGGTGGAGGATCAGAGGGGTGGAGGGACAGAGGGTGGAGGGACAGAGGGGTGGAGGATCAGAGGGGTGGAGGGACAGAGGGGTGGAGGAACAGAGGGGTGGAGTGGAGGGACAGACAGAGGGGTGGGGACAGAGGGGTGGAGGGACAGAGGGGTGGAGGGACAGAGGGGTGGAGGATCAGAGGGGTGGAGGAACAGAGGGGTGGAGGGACAGAGGGGTGGAGGGACAGAACAGAGGGTGGAGGATCAGAGGGGTGGAGGGACAGAGGGATGGAACAGAGGGGTGGAGGAACAGAGGGGAGGAGGAACAGAGGGGAGGAGGAACAGAGGGGAGAAGGATCAGAGGGGTGGAGGATCAGAGGGGTGGAGGATCAGAGGGGGGAGGGTCAGAGGGGTGGAGGGTCAGAGGGGTGGAGGAACAGAGGGGTGGAGGAACAGGGCAGAGGGAACGTACGCTTTGCCACCACCCTTGGAGGGCTTTGGCGTGTGGTCCCTCTGCAGTGGCGTGGTGACCTCCACCTTGTGGCTGCACACAGGGGTAGAGGTGAGCGACGGGCACAAATCCACCTTCAAGTTCAGGAAACTGCACGCACGGGGGGCACAACCACGCAGCGGCACCAATCGCGCAACGTCTGGCTCGAGGCTACCAACGTCCTCGAAATGAACGTATTTGACGTACATCGGTGGTGCACGGTATAAAAAAAGGCTTTTTTTCTCTCACAATTATTATTTCTTTTCCTGCGATTCGCAACCCCGGTCAGAAAATATTGCGTGGGAGTGGTGGTGGTGCGGCAAAATCAGTTCTCGTCATGCTGAAGCGGTCGGAAGGAGACGAATGTTATGAGCGGCCGTACAGCAACACCCAGCCTGATGAAGATTGGCTGGCCCAGTGTTCCAAAGGCAGATTTCACTAAACTTGGTCGGACGATTCCTCGATTCAACGGTACCCAAATCAATGGTCAACCTTGACCTGGGAATCGCGTCAATTGAAGACCGCTATAACATATCTGCCGATTCAAATTTCCATTTCAGACTGTTTTACAGGGACCGGTGTGTTATGCTGCACCGGTTGTACCGACAAAACGTCTAATTATCAGTATCAAGATCATCGCCCCCTCCTGGCAGACTAATGCCGATCCAGGTGCCGGGTCATCTTGGGCTGCATAGGCACAGCTGCCAATACGGGGCTCTGTGTCGTGAAGTGATAGAGCACGCAAACTCCAAACGTACAGCAGGTGTCACGGTCGTCATCGAACCCACAACCTCCTGCATACCGGGCGAGGTAGTTAACATCTCCTAGCCACCGTGATGATGATAAGAGAGACACGCAAACTCCAAACGTACAGCAGGCGTCAGGGTCGGGATCGAACCCACAACCTCCTGAATACCGGGCGAGGTAGTTAACATCTCCTAGCCACCGTGATGATGATAAGAGAGACACGCAAACTCCAAACGTACAGCAGGCGTCAGGGTCGGGATCGAACCCACCAAACTCCTGAATACCGGGCGAGGTAGTTAACATCTCCTAGCCACCGTGATGATGATAAGAGAGACACGCAAACTCCAAACGTACAGCAGGCGTCAGGGTCGGGATCGAACCCACAAACTCCTGAATACCGGGCGAGGTAGTTAACATCTCCTAGCCACCATGATGATGATAAGAGAGACACGCAAACTCCAAACGTACAGCAGGCGTCAGGGTCGGGATCGAACCCACAAACTCCTGAATACCGGGTGAGGTAGTTAACATCTCCTAGCCACCGTGATGATGATAAGAGAGACACGCAAACTCCAAACGTACAGCAGGCGTCAGGGTCGGGATCGAACCCACAAACTCCTGACTACCGGGCGAGGTAGTTAACATCTCCTAGCCACCGTGATGATGATAAGAGAGACACGCAAACTCCAAAAGTACAGCAGGCGTCAGGGTCGGGATCGAACCCACAACCTCCTGCATACCGGGCGAGGTATGTTAACATCTCCTAGCCACCGTGATGATGATAAGAGAGGACACACAAACTCCAAACGTACAGCAGGCGTCAGGGTCGGGATCGAACCCACAACCTCCTGAATACTGGGCGAGGTAGTTAACAAGAAGCAGCAAAGGGGGTGGGGGGCCATGCTACCTGCGACGGGGAGAAGGGGAGCTTCTTGAGGGGCGTGCTTTTGCGAGTGTCCTGCGGTTCGCTCATCTCGTCCGTCAGCGGCGACGAGAAGGCGGGGGGAGGAGTGGCTGAGCCCGCGCACGCTCCTGCGCCTCAGGATGGTGGGAGGGCTGCTGAACTTGACGGTGACCGTGGGCGTCGTCAGCAGATGGCACCTCCACCTCGGGAGTTAATTTTGCGGCAGCTGCTTCGAGTTGGCCTGGGAATGGAATACAAGGCAAGGGTCAATGTCACGTTGTGAATAGTAGGCCTCGGCAAGGTACGGTAAAAAATAGAATGTTTTTACCCTTTATCTGGCAAATGCTTACCCTGAGCTCTCATACTCTGATGGTGCTTTGTCTTTGAGTTGTGCGCCTTTTGGCGTCATCTGGTCCAAACTCCATATGAGACTAGGCTCTAAGGAAAGCTGTCTCGGGTGGGACCAATCAACTTCAAGGACAGTGCACACATTATCAGAGTTATGTTTTTTATTTGCATTACGACTGCAGGTATTGTGGTCTATGCAAACATGACTCCTTGTAAAAAAAGGTTGTCAGTTTTGTAGCCAGATAAAAGGGTAAAAAAACAATTATCAAGGTACGGTAAATTACCTATTTTACCGGGTAAAAAGGGTAAAGGTTTCGACATGCCAAGGGGTAAGGTACAGGATAGGTTAAAGGTAGCTCAGAAGAATTACCTGGGAGGGTAAAGGTAGCACGAATTACCCGGTAAATACGGTACCTTGTTTACCGCTAAAAGCTCCGTGGCGCAGTCCGTGGCCTCCATTATAAATTTGCGATCATTGATGTCGGACCAGATGGAGACGGTCCACGTCCTTGAGGCAGAGGCACTAGCGGACGAGGTCAAGGATGCCAGCAACGGCATCTTTGGGGTTGCTGCGAACAGCAATCGAAGGACGGCAGCGGCAAGCGTTCCCGTGGGAGCACACGCACCGTTGGATGGAGGGTGATCCCCGGCAAGGCAAGTGGTTTTCCACCCACACGAAGAACGCGTCGGGGTGGAAAGCCCACCTCAAGAAGCACCACGTGCTGGCACCAGGCGGCTGGGGTCGGGTCCGTTGGCGTCGGCGAGCCGCCTAAAGCAGCAAACCTCTGAGCCGGCCAGCAATCCCGGATCGCCTCCTGGCAAAGTTTGAGAACGCGGGCGGTTGATTTTGTTATCCGAGGCGCGATCTCTGTGGAGGAGCCGCCGGCAGCGACAAGTTCCAGCCCTTGGTCAGCAGCACATTGACGCAGGGATACGAGGCCCGTCGATGGTTGACGAGATCGCCATCGGACCACCGGGCCGAGGAGGTCATGGAGGGCCGTGTCGTCGACAGCCTCAACGCCCGATTCCAGAGTATTCTATCTGAATAAAGCGCTCTACCTACAGTTTTTACCGTTATAACACCTTGTTCACGTGTTGTAGTACCCCAGTAATGTCCCTGTAATCGGGTTATTTGCATGGGTAAGGGTAAAAGGTAGGGTAAAGGTAGGCTCGTTTTTTTTTACCGTTTAACTTTGACCTTACCTTGCCGAGGGCTATGTAATAGCAATAACACCGCGTTATGTTTGCAAGCCGCTGTTGTTGCAAGTCGCAGATTAAGCCTCGCGGCACACGGAGGCACGGAAGACACCACAGCCAAAGTGGGAGGCAGTCAGAACCGGCGCCAATAATTGCAAACGATAGTCGTGATATTGGGATGCTTGACCAACTCCATTCTCGAGTGTTGTTGATGCACGTGGGAGGGGACCAGAGTACACCCACGGAAACATCGCGGGCGCCAGAGGCCGCGCTCTTCATTGCCAGGGCCGCGAGGCCACTGACGGCCCCCGACACAGTCGAGGAGACACAAACAGTGAAAATACCCCTCCCCCCATGTCATCAAACGTGCGGCGTCCCCTCCTCGCACTGACGATGTCTTGCCGGCGAAAGTGGGCCCTCCTGTGAAGATGACGAGTCACGAACATTGCGCTAAGGGGTAACGCCGCTAACGGAGGGAAGAGACGCAGAGAAGGGCTGCGTGCAGAACGAGAGAGAGCCAGAGAGAGAGAGCGAGAGAGGTGGGGGTTTAACATAAAGCCAAGTTAAAAATTTACAAAAATTACGAAATGATGAACGAAGCAAAGTACCGAATACACCGAGCATCTTCTTGTTTCCACTGATCGTAAACAAAACGAGACGGAGAGAGAGAGAGGTGGTGGGGGGGAGAGAGAGAGAGACAGTGCGAGTGCGACGTACGGGCGTGCCGGGGATGACCGTCTCTTCCAGCAGCTCGGCCAGCTCATCGAGTCCTCGAAAAGCATTTCGTGGACAGACACGAGCGCAGGTAGCGAGAGACGCGACGAGATGGTGACCACCGGGACACGGACGAGACACGGGCACACGCTGACGCAGCAGTCAAGGAGACGTGACGCGTCACTCGCAATGAGGCTGAGCGACGAGACGCAAAGTCGCGCTCACCGGCGGTGACGTCACAGCGCGCGGCGGGCGTGACGTCACAGCGCGCGGCGATAACGTCACAGCGCACGGCGGTGACGTCACAGCGCACGGCGGTGACGTCACAGCGCACGGCGGTGACGTCACAGCGCGCGGCTGTGGGCGTAAGTCGGCGGGGGACGTCCGTTGTGACGTCACGCGATTTTGGCGCGTCCATTCGAGGCACAGGAAATCAGGAGATCCAGTCCGGGAAAAGGGAATCCAGTCCGGGTCATAGGAAGTCAACACAGGCAGACCGAGTCCAGTCCAGGAACAGTGAATCCGGTCCGGGCATAGGAAGTCCAGTCCGGGCATAGTGAGTCCAGTCGGGCATAGTGAGTCCACTCCAGGCATAGGGGAGTCCAGTCCGGACATAGGAAGTCCAGTCCGGGCATAGTGAGTCCAAGTCCGGGCATAGAAAGTCCAGTCCGGACATAGGAAGTCCAGTCCGGGCATAGTGAGTCCAGTCCGGGCATAGGAAGTCCAGTCCGGACATAGTGAAAGTGAGTCCAGTCCGGGCATAGGGAGTCCAAGTCCGGGCATAGGAAGTCCAGTCCGGGCATAGTGAAAGTGAGTCCAGTCCGGGCATAGGAAGTCCAGTCCGGCACAGTGAATCCAGTCCGGGTCACAGGAAGTCCAGTCCGGGCACAGTGAATCCAGTCCGGTTCACAGGAAGTCCAGTCCGGGCACAGTGAATCCAGTCCGGGTCACAGGAAGTCCCCACAGGCAGAGCGCGTGGAGTCTGTTGGGGGGGAGTGACGTTTCTGCTGTTCCCGCTTCACGGCAAAGTGGCGCTGTGGAGGTGAGCAGAGAGCAGCCACTCACCAATGTGTAGAGTCACATGGTGAGTCTGTGGGGAGTGGGTGGGGGGGGGGTGAGTGGGTGGTGGGTGAGTGGGGTGAGTGGTGGGGTGAGTGTGTGGTGAGTGGGTGTGGGGTGGGTGAGTGGTGGGGTGGAGTGTGTGGTGAGTGGGGTGAGTGTGTGGTGAGTGGGGTGAGTGGTGGGGTGAGTTGGGTGGTTGGGGTGAGTGGTGGGTGAGTGGTGGGGTGAGGGTGGTGGGGTGAGTCTGTGGGGAGTGGGTGGTGGGGTGAGTGTGTGGTGAGTGAGGTGAGTGTGTGGTGAGTGGGTGGTGAGTGGGGTGAGTGGGTGGTGGGGTGAGTGTGTGGTGAGTGGGTGGTGAGTGGGGTGAGTGTTTGGTGAGTGGGTGGTTGGGTGAGTGGTGGGTGAGTGGTGTGGTGAGTGGGTGGTTGGGTGAGTGGGGTGAGTGTGTGGTGAGTGGGTGGTTGGGTGAGTGGGTGGTTGGTGGGGTGAGTGGGTGGTTGGGTGAGTGGTGGGTGAGTGGTGGGGTGAGTGGGTGGTGAGTGGGGTGAGTGTGTGGTTGGGTGAGTGGTGGGTGAGTGGTGGGGTGAGTGTGTGGGGTGAGTGCGTGGTGAGTGGGTGGTTGGGTGAGTGGTGGGTGAGTGGTGGGGTGAGTGGGTGGTGGGGTGAGTCTATGGGGAGTGGGTGGTGGGGTGAGTGGGTGGTGGGGTGAGTGGTGGGGTGAGTGTGTGGTGAGTGGGGGATGGCGTGCGTGGTGGGGTGAAGTGTGTGTGAGTGGGGTGAGTGTGTGTGTGAGTGGGTGGTGAGTGGGTGGGTGGGGGTGAGTGGTGGGGTGAGTGGGGTGATTGGGTGAGTGGTGGGTGGTGTGTGGGTGAGTTGGGTGGTGAGTGGGGTGAGTGGGTGAGGTGAGTGGGTGGTGGGGTGAGTGTGGTGAGTGGGTGGTGAGTGGGGTGAGTCTGTGGGGAGTGGGTGGGGGGTGAGTGGTGGGGTGAGTGTGTGGTGAGTGGGGTGAGTGTGTGGTGAGTGGGGTGAGTGTGTGGTGAGGGGGTTGTGAGTGGGTGAGTGGGTGCGGAGTGCGGTGTGTGGGAGGAGTGTGTGGTGAGTGGGTGGTGGGGTGAGTGGTGGGGATGTGTGTGGTGAGTGGGGTGAGGTTGGGTGAGTGGTGGTGGGGTGAGTGGGTGGTGGGGTGAGTGGTGTGGTGAGTGGGTTGTGGGTGAGTGGAGGTGAGTGTGTGGTGAGTGGGTGGTGGGTGAGTGGTGGTGGTGAGTGGGTGGAGTGGGTTGGTATTGAGGGTTGAGTGGTGTGGTTGGGGGTGAAGTGGGTGGGTGTGGGGTTGGTGAGAGGGTGGGGTCGAGTGGGTGAGTGAGTGAGGTGAGGTGTGGTGAGTGGTGTGGTGAGTGGGGTGAGTGGGTGGTGGGGTGAGTGTGTGGTGAGTGGGTGGTGAGTGGGGTGAGTGTTTGGTGAGTGGGTGGTGGGGTGAGTGGTGGGTGAGTGGTGTGGTGAGTGGGTGGTTGGGTGAGTGGGGTGAGTGTGTGGTGAGTGGGTGGTTGGGTGAGTGGGTGGTTGGTGGGGTGAGTGGGTGGTTGGGTGAGTGGGTGGGTGAGTGGTGGGGTGAGTGGGTGGTGAGTGGGGTGAGTGTGTGGGTTGGGTGAGTGGTGGGGTGAGTGGTGGGGTGAGTGTGTGGGGTGAGTGCGTGGTGAGTGGGTGTTGGGTGAGTGGTGGGTGAGTGGTGGGGTGAGTGGGTGGTGGGGTGAGTCTATGGGGAGTGGGTGGTGGGGTGAGGGGGGTGGTGGTGTGAGTGGTGGGGTGTGGAGGTGTGTGGTGAGTGGGGTGATTGGGTGAGTGGTGGGGTGAATGTGTGGTGAGTGGGGTGAGTGTGTGGTGAGTGGGTGGTGAGTGGGTGGTGGGGTGAGTGGTGGGGTGAGTGGGGTGATTGGGTGAGTGGTGGGTGGTGTGTGGGGTGAGTGGGTGGTGAGTGGGGTTGAGTGGGTGGTGAGTGGGTGGTGGGGTGAGTGTGTGGTGAGTGGGTGGTGAGTGGGGTGAGTCTGTGGGGAGTGGGTGGTGGGGTGAGTGGTGGGGTGAGTGTGTGGTGAGTGGGGTGAGTGTGTGGTGAGTGGGGTGAGTGTGTGGTGAGGGGGTTGTGAGTGGGGTGAGTGGGTGGTGAGTGGGTGGTGGGGTGAGTGTGTGGTGAGTGGGTGGTGGGGTGAGTGGTGGGGTGAGTGTGTGGTGAGTGGGGTGAGTGTGTGGTGAGGGGTGGTGGGGTGAGTGGTGGGTGAGTGTGTGGTGAGTGGGGTGAGTGGGTGGTGGGGTGAGTGGTGGGGTGAGTGGTGGGGTGAGTGTGTGGTGAGTGGGTGAGTGTGTGGTGAGTGAGTGATGGGGTGAGTGGTGGGGTGAGTGTGTGGAGAGTGGGGTGAGTGTGTGGTGAGTGGGTGGTGGGGTGAGTGGTGGGTGAGTGTGTGGTGAGTGGGGTGAGTGGGTGGTGGGGTGAGTGGTGGGGTGAGTGGTGGGGTGAGTGTGTGGTGAGTGTGGTGTGTGGTGAGTGAGTGGTGGGGTGAGTGGTGGGGTGAGTGTGTGGTGAGTGGGATGAGTGTGTGGTGAGTGGGTGGTGGGGTGAGTGGTGGGGTGAGTGTGTGGTGAGTGGGGTGAGTGTGTGGTGAGTGGGTGGTGGGGTGAGTGGGGTGAGGGTGTGGTGAGTGGGGTGGTGGTGGAGTGGTGGGATGAGTGGGTGGTGGGGTGAGTCTATGGGGAGTGGGTGGTGGGGTGAGTGGTGGGGTGAGTGGGTGGTGGGGTGAGTGGGGTGATTGTGTGGTGAGTGGGGTGATTGGGTGAGTGGTGGGGTGAGTGGTGGGGTGAGTGGGTGGTTGGGTGAGTGGTGGTGTGAGTGGTGGGGCGAGTGGGGTGGTGGGGTGAGTCTATGGGAGTGGGTGGTGGGGTGAGTGTGTGGTGAGTGGGTGGTGGGGTGAGTGGTGGGTGAGTGTGTGGTGAGTGGGGTGAGTGGGTGGTGGGGTGAGTGGTGGGGTGAGTGGTGGGGTGAGTGTGTGGTGAGTGGGATGAGTGTGTGGTGAGTGGGTGGTGGGGTGAGTGGTGGGGTGAGTGTGTGGTTAGTGGGATGAGTGTGTGGTGAGTGGGTGGTGGGGTGAGTGGTGGGGTGAGTGTGTGGTGAGTGGGGTGAGTGTGTGGTGAGTAGGTGGTGGGGTGAGTGGGGTGAGGGTGTGGTGAGTGGGTGGTTGGGTGAGTGGTGGGATGAGTGGGTGGTGGGGTGAGTCTATGGGGAGTGGGTGGTGGGGTGAGTGGTGGGGTGAGTGGGTGGTGGGGTGAGTGGGGTGATTGTGTGGTGAGTGGGGTGATTGGGTGAGTGGTGGGGTGAGTGGTGGGGTGAGTGGTGGGGTGAGTGGGTGGTTGGGTGAGTGGTGGGTGAGTGGTGGGGCGAGTGGGTGGTGGGGTGAGTCTATGGGGAGTGGGTGGTGGGGTGAGTGTGTGGTGAGTGGGTGGTGGGGTGAGTGGTGGTGTGAGTGTGTGGTGAGTGGGGTGAGTGGGTGGTGGGTGAGTGGTGGGGTGTTGTGGTGAGTGTGTGGTGAGTGAGTGGTGGGTGTGAGTGGTGGGGTGAGTGGTGGGGTGAGTGTGTGGTGAGTGGGATGAGTGTGTGGTGAGTGGGTGGTGGGGTGAGTGGTGGGGTGAGGTGTGTGGTGAGTGGGGTGAGTGTGTGGTGAGTGGGTGGTGGGGTGAGGTGGTGGGGTGAGTGTGTGGTGAGTGGGGTGAGTGTGTGGTGAGTGGGTGGTGGGGTGAGTGGGGTGAGGGTGTGGTGAGTGGGTGGTTGGGTGAGTGGTGGGATGAGTGGGTGGTGGGGTTGAGTCTATGGGGAGTGGGTGGTGGGGTGAGTGGTGGGGTGAGTGGGTGGTGGGGTGAGTGGGGTGATTGTGTGGTGAGTGGGGTGATTGGGTGAGTGGTGGGGTGAGTTGGTGGGTGTGAGTGGTGGGGTGAGTGGGTGGTTGGGTGAGTGGTGGGTGAGTGGTGGGGCGAGTGGGTGGTGGGGGTGAGTCTATGGGGAGTGGGTGGTGGGGTGAGTGTGTGGTGAGTGGGTGGTGGGGTGAGTGGTGGGTGAGTGTGTGGTGAGTGGGGTGAGTGGGTGGTGGGGTGAGTGGTGGGGTGTGTGGTGAGTGTGTGGTGAGTGAGTGGTGGGGTGAGTGGTGGGGTGAGTGGTGGGGTGAGTGGTGGGGTGAGTGTGTGGTGAGTGGGATGAGTGTGTGGTGAGTGGGTGGTGGGGTGAGTGGTGGGGTGAGTGTGTGGTGAGTGGGGTGAGTGTGTGGTGAGTGGGTGGTGGGGTGAGTGGGGTGAGTGTGTGGTGAGTGGGTGGTTGGGTGAGTGGTGGGTGAGTGGGTGGTGGGGTGAGTCTATGGGGAGTGGGTGGTGGGGTGAGTGGTGGGGTGAGTGGGGTGATTGGGTTGAGTGGTGGGGTGAGTGGTGGGGTGAGTGGTGGGGGTGAGTGGTGGGTTGAGTGGGTGGTTGGGTGAGTGGTGGGTGAGTGGTGGGGTGAGTGGGTGGTGGGGTGAGTCTATGGGGAGTGGGTGGTGGGGTGAGTGGGGTGAGTGGGGTGAGTGGTGGGGTGAGTGTGTGGTGTGTGTGTGTGGTGTGTGGTGTGTGTAGGTGTGTGGTGGTGTGTGTGGTGTGTGTGTGGTGGTGTGTGTGTGTGGTGTGTGTGGGGGTGTGTGGTGGTGGTGTGTGGTGTATGTGTGTGGTGTGTGTAGGTGTGTGTGTGTGTAGGTGTGTGTAGGTGTGTGTAGGTGTGTGTGTGTAGGTGTGTGTAGGTGTGTAGGTGTGTGTAGGTGTGTGTAGGTGTGTGTAGGTGTGTGTGTGTAGGTGTGTGTAGGTGTGTAGTGTGTAGGTGTGTGTAGGTGTGTGTGTGTCTCACCTGCTGCTGCTGTTCGCGCCGTCGGTCGGAGACTGAAATGGCGGCGGCTGAGGAGCTTTCAACCTTCACGGAGAGACGCGGGCGGGGGCGGGTGGAGGGGAGGGGCGGGTGGAGGGGGGCGGGTGGAGGGGGGCGGGGCGGGTGGAGGGGAGGGGCGGGTGGAGGGGGGCGGGTGGAGGGGGGCGGGGCGGGTGGAGGGGAGGGGCGGGTGGAGGGGGGCGGGTGGAGGGGGGCGGGGCGGGTGGAGGGGGGCGGGGGTAGAGAGGGTGGAGGGGGAGGGGCGGGGCGGGTGGAGGGGGTGGAGGGGGGGCGGGTGGAGGGGGGTGCTAAAGACACAATAACATGACACAGATAATTCACCTCATTGTGAGTTTTTAATTCACTTTACCGCCTCAACATTTTGTCGGAATCGTTTTGTTCAAACGAAATTTTTGTTGGTATTTTAATAAAAAAATGGCTCCTGGTTGTGGGTGAAGTGGTGTTTTTGTGGGGGTAGAAAACTCAGAAATAGCGAAGTCAGCAGTTTAATATGCCACTGAACAGAGGTGTGGACTCGAGTCATGTGACTTGGACTCGAGTCAGACTCGAGTCATGAATTTGATGACTTCAGACTCGACTTGGACTTGCATAACAATGACTTTGTCCCACCTCTGCCACTGAATACCAACAGTGGACTGCCACATCAACTTACACTGACCCCACTCAGTCAACAACTCACCCACCCAGCCAGCCACTCACTCACTTAGTTAACCACTTGCTCACCCTACGACACTCATCCACCAACACACCCATTCACTCACTTGCTCACCCACCCACTCACTCACCCACTCACCCACTCACTCACCCCACCCACCCACCCACTTACTCACCCACTCACCCACCCATCAACTCACGAACAAAAAACACACCCACACAATTCATCGCTCACCCACTTACTCAACCACCGACCCACCAACTCACTTCACCCACCCAACACTCACTCACCGAGCCACTCAAGCTCTAAACTACACACCATCACCACCATCACCATCACCACCATCACCATCACCACCACCATCACCACCATCACCATCACCACCATCACCACCACCATCACCACCATCACCACCATCACCACCACCATCACCACCACCATCACCACCACAATCACCACCACCATCACCACCACCATCACCATCACCACCATCATCACCACCATCATCACCACCACCACCATCACCACCACCACCATCACCACCACCACCACCATCACCACCACCACCATCACCACCACCACCATCACCACCACCATCACCACCACCATCACCACCCCCACCACCACCCATCACCACCACCACCATCACCACCACCATCACCACCATCACCACCACCATCACCACCACCATCACTACCATCACCACCATCACCATCACCACCATTACCACCATCACCATCCCACCATCACCACCACCATCACCACCACCACCATCACCACCACCACCACCATCACAACCACCACCACCATCACCACCATCATCACCACCATCACCACCACCATCACCACCACCACCATCACCACCATAACCATCACCATCACCACCATCACCACCATCACCATCACCACCATCACCACCATCATTATCACCACCATCGTCACCATCACCGCCACCACCACAACTATCATCACCATCACCATCACCACCATCACCACCACCATCACCACCATCACCACCACCACCACCACCATCACCACCACCATCACCACCACCATCACCACCACCACCACCATCACCACCACCACCATCATCACCACCACCACCACCATCACAACCACCACCACCATCACCACCATCATCACCACCATCACCACCACCATCACCACCACCACCATCACCACCATAACCATCACCATCACCACCATCACCACCATCACCATCACCACCATCACCACCATCATCCCACCATCACCACCATCACCACCACCACCACCACTATCACCACCATCACCATCACCACCATCACCACCACCATCACCACCATCACCACCACCATCACCACCACCACCACTACCACCATCACCACCACCACCATCACCACCACCATCACCACCACCATCACCACCACCACCACCACCATCACCACCACCACCATCACCACCACCACCATCATCACCACCACCACCACCATCACCACCATCACCACCATCACCATCACCACCACCACCATCACCACCACCATCACCACCACCATCACCACCATCACTACCAGCACCACCATCACCACCATCACCACCATCATCATCACCATCACCACCACCACCATCACCACCACCACCATCACCACCACCACCATCACCACCACCATCACCATCACCACCACCACCACCATCACCACCACCATCACCACCACCACTACCAGCACCACCATCACCACCATCACCACCATCATCATCACCATCACCACCACCACCATCACCACCACCACCATCACCACCACCACCATCACCACCACTACCACCATCACCATCACCACCACCACCACCATCACCACCACCACCACCACCTGGTCACGGGTCATCTTTATTAGTCTCATGGCGGCGAGGATAGCGAAGCACCCGGAGACGAACCCACCATCGTGCGAGGGAGCAACGCTCAATCCCCACACAGACGGAACGAATTGAGATTAGTCCACACACAGAGACAGGGAGTGAGATGGAAGAGATGGAGATTAGTCCACACACACAGCGAGCGAGATGGAACAGATGGAGATTAGTCCACACACACAGACAGGGAGTGAGATGGAACAGATGCAGATTAGTCCACACACACAGACAGGGAGCGAGATGGAACAGATGGAGATTAGTCCACACACACAGACAGGGAGCGAGATGGAACAGATGGAGATTAGTCCACACACACAGACAGGGAGTGAGATGGAACAGATGGAGATTAGTCCACACACAGACAGGGAGCGAGATGGAACAGATGGAGATTAGTCCACACACACAGACAGGGAGCGAGATGGAACAGATGGAGATTAGTCCACACACACACACAGCGAGCGAGAAGGAACAGATGGAGATTAGTCCACACACAGACAGGGAGCGAGATGGAACAGATGGAGATTAGTCCACAGACAGGGAGTGAGATGGAACAGATGGAGATTAGTCCACACACGAGATGGAACGGATGGAGATTAGTCCACTCACGAGATGGAACAGATGGAGATTAGTCCACACACAGACAGGGAGCGAGATGAAACAGATGGAGATTAGTCCACAGACAGGGAGCGAGATGGAACAGATGGAGATTAGTCCACACACGAGATGGAACGGATGGAGATTAGTCCACTCACGAGATGGAACAGATGGAGATTAGTCCACACACAGACAGGGAGCGAGATGGAACAGATGGAGATTAGTCTACAGACAGGGAGCGAGATGGAACAGATGGAGATTAGTCCACACACGAGATGGAACGGATGGAGATTAGTCCACACACGAGATGGAACGGATAGAGATTAGTCCACACACATCATCTTGCGATCCGCCCACCCCCCTCCTCTCTGTCGCAGCTTCTGACGAATCTCCACAAAGCGGTAGCGGAGATTTACACCTTGCGGGGAACGTTGGTGATGATTGGCTTCGGCCTGGTCTTGAACAGGAGCTTGGTGTGAATGAGAGCCTGCACGAGGTAGCGGGTGCGAACCGACGAAGGCAAGTCTGAAACACAACGGAGCATCGTACTGCGTGGTGAGTCTGTGGGTCTCTGTGTGAGTCTATGGGTCTCTGTTTGAGTCTGTGGGTCTCTGTGTGAGTCTAAGGGTCTCTATGGTGAGTCTGTGGGTCTCTGTGTGGTGAGTCTGTGGGTCTCTGTGTGGTGAGTCTATGGGTCTCTTTGGTGAGTCTGTGGGTCTCTGTGTGGTGAGTCTGTGGGTCTCTGTGTGGTGAGTCTATGGGTCTCTGTGTGGTGAGTCTGTGGGTCTCTGTGTGGTGAGTCTGTGGGTCTCTGTGTGGTGAGTCTATGGGTCTCTGTGTGGTGAGTCTGTGGGTCTCTGTGTGGTGAGTCTGTGGGTCTCTGTGTGGTGAGTCTATGGGTCTCTATGGTGAGTCTGTGGGTCTCTATGGTGAGTCTGTGGGTCTCTATGGTGAGTCTGTGGGTCTCTGTGTGGTGAGTCTGTAGGTCTCTGTGTGGTGAGTCTGTGGGTCTCTGTGTGGTGAGTCTATGGGTCTCTGTGTGGTGAGTCTATGGGTCTCTGTGTGGTGAGTCTATGGGTCTCTGTGTGGTGAGTCTGTGGGTCTCTGTGTGGTGAGTCTATGGGTCTCTTTGGTGAGTCTGTGGGTCTCTATGGTGAGTCTGTGGGTCTCTGTGTGGGTCTATGGGTCTCTATGCGAGTCTGTGGGTCTCTGTGATTGTGCATTTCGAACCAGTTGCGTTCAGCACAGGATGTGCATCCATCGCTTTAACCGATCCTCGTGCCGTCTCTTCCTCCTGCTGCTGCTGCTGATGCTGCTGATGCTGCTGCTGCTGATGATGATGATGCTGCTGCTGATGATGCTGCTGCTTCACCAATACAGCCAAGGGCTTGTCCAGGCTCACCACTTTGCCGTAGAGGATGTGATGTCCAATGATGAGGACAGGGATCCCCTGCACAGAGATACAGAGAGAGATGCACACACACACTCACACACTCACTCACACTCACTCATACACTCACTCACACACTCACACACTCACTCACACACTCACTCACACACTCACTCACACACTCACACACTCACTCATACACTCACTCACACACTCACACACTCACTCATACACTCACTCACACACTCACACACTCACTCACACACTCACTCACACACTCACTCACACACTCACTCACTCAGTCACACACTCACCAACACTCACTCATACACTCACTCAGTCACTCACACACTCACACGCACTCACTCACACACTCATACACACACACTCACAGTCACTCACACTCTCACACACTCACTCAGTCAGTCACTCACTCACTCAGTCACACACTCACTCACTCACACACACACTCACACACTCACACTCACCAACACACTCACTCAGTCAGCCACTCACTCACTCACCTACACATACACTCACTCACACACTCACTCACTCACCCGCTCACACACACACTCACTTACTCACTGGTGAGTGGGTGAGTGGTGAGTGGGTGAGTGTGTGGTGAGTGGGTGGTAAGTGGGTGGTGAGTGAGTGGGTGAGTGAGTGGGTGGGTGGGTGAGTGGTGAGTGGGTGAGTGTGTGGGTGAGTGGGTGGTGAGTGAGTGAGTGGGTGGTGATCAATACGAGACCAGCCTGTCCTGTCGTGTTGCGTTTCGCCTCGAGGTGATTAATGTGACATCGTGTATAAATCAGCCCCCATGTACTGTCCTGAAAAAGCTTCACTCAATGTATCACTCGGCCTCAACATTTGCATTGAACTGCCCATATATGACCCACCACTGCGATCTCTACATTGGGTCAAACTGAACATCTCTCAATGTTCGACGGCTTGTGCACCAGATCTTATTGATTAATGATGTACTTGCAAAAAAATCCGCAGATTACCTGCTGGATCTCCTCGCTGTTTCGAAGAACAAATGTGACCTCAGGTTTTCGCTCATTTACCAGCTTCACATTCCCTATTGCCGTACAAATACTGGAGGAAGGGCCTTTGCTATTGATGCCCCCAGGGTCTGGAATGCTGTTGCCAATAAATTGAAACTTGAGTCACTACCTATGAGATATTCACTCAAAACTGCTCTAGAGGAGTTGTACACCCCTAGCTGCCACTGCTATTCAGTGACCTAAAATAAAATGTTTCGCTCCGGATGATCGCTACAAAGTATGATCTGTGTTTTGATTTAGTGTGCTGATCTTAAACGTGCATTGAAAAATGATAATACTCCTATTGATGCTCCTGCTGTTGTGGAGTGACTCATGCAGCCAGCTATGGCTGCAAGGTTTTGGTAGTACATGTTGTTTATGCCATTTATTCTGAAAATTCCGTCACAGTTCCTATGATTGCTTTTTCATTGCTTTCATGGCTTTATTTTGGTGATTTCGAAAAGTGTATTGGTTTAGCCATGTTTGTTGTAGTACAGAGTTAGACTGATGGCCTTAATCTAAGTTGTCTTGTGGTTGTTGTTGTTGTTGTTGTTTGACTTGCATCCCACTGGGATGTTTGCACACAGCGTTGGTGTAACGGTGTTTTTTTCTGCAAAATTTTGCTGTCTTTTCTTGGATTTTCTGTTTGCACTCAGTCACATAGTCACTACAAGATGTTTTTTGTTCATGTTTTTTGTTTGTTGCGGTTGCACCCGATTCAAGAGCTGAATGGCTCACAGGGCTACACCTAGTACTTGAACTTGTTCCAGAGCCGCTCGTTGTGGGAGGGGCGTATCTCGTACCCAGGAAGTGACGTCATGTCACCTACTGCCGCGTGACGTCACGAGGTTACAGGAAGCTGTCGCCCCGCGCGTGCAGTGAAATCCGAGGTGAGAAATTCTCATCGTCGTGGTGGTTGTTGTTGTGGTTGTTGTTGTGGTTGTTGTTGTTGTGGTGGTTGTTGTTATTTACCAAGGTAGAGCCTCGCTCTCTCTCTCGTAGGGATGTCACTAGAGCAGCAGCGAGCTTGTGAATCGATGTCCAAGTTGGAACTTTACAACGCGGGGCCTAGACACGCGGGGCCTTGCCTCCTGCCCTCGCCTGGTTGCGTTTGCTTTAATTCCCTCCCTTAAGTTTAATTTGTCTTCACCCGGCTCGCTACTTTGTCACTTTGGTTTATTGTAGATATTAACACAGTTTTGTTTTCGTTTTTTTACCAGCCCAAGCCCGCTTGAGCCTCGGCTGTGTCGGTTGATCCTCCATTCGTTACTTGGTGGAGTGACGCAGCATTAATGTCACCGCTAGAAACCTCCTGGTTCTACCAGCCCACAGGGGATTATTGTGTCCGTCCGTCCGTCGTGCATCCAGAAATGGGAGGGGTGGGGCTGGGTGGAGAGGGGAGGGTGGGGAGGGGCTGGTCACCCCGTGGTGCCCTTATAAAACTCAACGTTTCACCTACTCACGCCGGCTTGTGCCCGCCCTCACAGTCGGGCATATTTGCGGAATACACCACGCCGCCGTTGACCCTGCAGGCCGTTGAGCGAGCAACCCAACGTGTTCCTAGCAGCTCCCTCCGCAGCAGGAATGTTGTTCAGTGGCAACTTAGCGGTGTGAAGCCAGGCTCAGATGTCCTTGAATGATGGGATGAACAGATCTGACGTCAGCTGCTGCACGTGTGTGTGCTGTGTGCCACCCAGCCCCTCCCCACCCAGCCCCACCCCTCCCACCCACCACCCAGCCCCTCCCAGCCCCTCTCCACCCAGCCCCTCCCTTCACGACGGACACAATAATCCCCTGTGGGCTGGTGTAACCAGGAGGTTCCTACCAGTATTTACGCATTTCTGCATAACACAAACAGGATTGTTTTTAACACCCTTTGCTATGTCAGCCGAATTTAGCTCTTATAAATATTTATTTTGTAGCCAGACAGCCAAAATTGTGTGCTCGGAATTTTGGGTTCACATTCATTTTGAAGATACGAGGGCTTCTAGGCATGTTTGTGACCATTCACCCTCTCATTGTGTGCCATAACAGCCCGTGTGATGAATTTGGGAAACTGTTTCACGACATCATGAATATATGAATAAGTATAGATGTGTAAGTCACGTGTGACTGTGTTTGTGCATTCCTCTGTGTCTGACGTGTAGATGTTTTGGATATATTTTTTTCTGTCTGCAGCTGTCGCTTGGTCTGATGGAGCAAAGACGCTCAGCGCAGGTCGATACGACAAGTCAACAATGCGACCAGCGTGGATACAGCACGGATCCGACTGGAAACTTGACACAGCACCAGAGAACACACACGGGAGAGAAACCCTTCAAGTGCAGTGTGTGTGGGAAGGCATTTGCACGGCAATTTGATCTTAAAATACACCAGAGAACACACACGGGAGAGAAACCCTTCAAGTGTACTCTGTGTGGGAAGGCGTTTTCTGTTTTGTGTCATCTCGTAATACACCAGAGAACGCACACGGGAGAGAAACCCTTCAAGTGCAGTGTGTGTGGGAAGGCGTTTGCACAGTCATCTACTCTTATAACACACCAGAGAACACACACGGGAGAGAAACCCTTTAAATGCAGTGTGTGTGGGAAGGCGTTTGCACAGTCATCTACTCTTATAACACACCAGAGAACACACACGGGAGATAAACCCTTCAAGTGCAGTGTGTGTGGGAAGACGTTTGCAAAGTCATCTACTCTTATAACACACCAGAGAACACACACGGGAGAGAAACCCTTTAAATGCAGTGTGTGTGGGAAGGCGTTTGCACTTTCATCTACTCTTGTAACACACCAGAGAACACACACGGGAGAAAAACCCTTTAAATGCAGTGTGTGTGGGAAGGCGTTTTCAGATTCATCTACTCTTGTAAAACACAAGAGAACACACACGGGAGAGAACCCCTTCAAGTGTGGGAAGGCGTTTTCACAGTCATCTGATCTTGTAACACACCAGAGAACACACACGGGAGAGAAACCCTTCAAGTGCAGTGTGTGTGGGAATGCATTTTCACAGTCATCTGATCTTGTAACACACCAGAGAACACACACGGGAGAGAAACCCTTCAAGTGCAGTGTGTGTGGGAATGCATTTTCACAGTCATCTACTCTTGTAACACACCAGAGAACACACACGGAAGAGAACCCCTTCAGGTGCACTCCGTGCGGGAAGGTGTTTGCACAGTCAGCACATCTTAAAAAACACCAGAGAACACACAAGCATCAGAAGATCCACAAGGACTGGAGTCTGAAATCAGCTTGTGAAAGTCAAAGTGCTCCAATGAGCCCATCCCTCATCAAACAAGAACCGGAAGAAAATCCCAGCTTGGACACTTTGAAAGGTATCAAGGTGAAATATGAAGAGGTGAAGGTGGAATGTGAAGATGAAGATTCAAGTCCAAAATGGGACCTTCGCATCGATGGTGGCAACGTGAAGCAGGAGGAGAATTCTGACTGTGAGGCAGAGCGAGGCAACTCCCAACAGTTTGTGGAAGTGGAGGTGTGGGTGGACTTCCTCCGAGACAAGACAAAGTCAAATGGAGACCCGGTAGATGTGTAAGCCAGAGACGATGTCGCTCCAATAGATGCACCTTTGTCACTGGCCTTTAATGACAATAACGTGAAGTTGAACACTCAGTTCCTAGGTTCAACCTGCAGGGTAAGAGGGAGTGGCCAGTTACTGCAGCTACATACTATTAACACTCCTTCCCTTTATTAATGCTACCCCTATCCCCTCCCTTTGATGCTGCTAATCTTGCATAATGCACGGGCATGAGTAGTACTAATCACCTGCATTTCCCATAAATATGCTAAATGCCTCTTGATATGCAAATTCTTTTGTCAAGGCGCCCTTTCCCCCCCCCCCTTCCAACCCAGCTTATATATATGCTCCAAGCACGTGTGCTGTTTCATTCAGACGCTGTCGCCTCGACAGACCTGGTTTTTCACCTGAGGACAGCTGCTTGCGTTGTGGCCGAAACGTCGTGAGAATTGTTTTATTATGTTTAATTTTTATTACTTCCCTTCTACGTGACTTTACCGAAAGAACCAAGAAGATGAGTGGCCAGTCTTTGTGGACCTGTGGGTTGGGTCAATCTCTCACCAGGAGCGAGAGCCCCAAGCATTCACGATGTTCTCATCATAATTGCTGTTACATGGTGCTTGTCTCAAACACTCTAAGAGCAGCTCCAAGTAGCAGCTGCCCCTGTGTGGCAGAAGGTGGTGGCCCTGCACCGGCCTGCGTGTGGACAAGAGCCTGTCAGTAGGGGGCGATGGTTGATGTGGCATCTCAGCTGTGTCGTTAGTAGGTAATGTTTTAGGATTTGCTACATTTTTGACCCAGACGCCAACATGCAAAGGCCTACCCGTTTTGAATTGCGCAATTGTGTGTTTCACATCCACTGTTCAGTAGAGGGTGCATTCTTTAAATAGCTCCTTGTTAATAAGATGTTATCTAAACTATATTGTTCAATTTTGGAAGAACGTAATCAACCAGGTAGGGTGTTGACTGTTGTGTTGGCCTACTCTGTGTTGTGTTGCATTATATTTCTAAGTTCACTATGTTTGTTTTCTCATCACTTGTACCTGACGATGGTTGCTTGTGTTCCAATCGAAACGTCGTATTCTATTAAATTTCGTTCTAGGTGACTACTGAAAGAACCAGAGAATAAGATGTTATCTGATGCAGTATATTTCACTGCAGTAATTCCATTTTGTGCATATGCCTGTCAATAATTTAGAATGAATACTTGTCTGATTGTGTGCGTACATGTAACACACACTGTACGTACACAATGCACACACACAGTGTACACTCACAGTGCACACACACTGTGTGCATACACAGTGTACACACACATAGTGTGTACGCCTAGTCTCACATGGTGTTGGACCAGATGACGCCAAAAGGACGTTATTAACCAAGCAAAGTCGTAACTTGTGTTTTGGGTCATTGTCATGCTGGAATACCCATCCACGACCCATTTTCAATGCCCTGGCTGAGGGAAGGAGGTTCTCACCCAAGATTTGACGGTACATGGCCCCGTCCATCGTCCCTTTGATGCGGTGAAGTTGTCCTGTCCCCTTAGCAGAAAAACACCCCCAAAGCATAATGTTTCCACCTCCATGTTTGACGGTGGGGATGGTGTTCTTAGGGTCATAGGCAACATTCCTCCAAACACAGCGAGTTGAGTTGATGCCAAAGAGCTCCATTTTGGTCTCATCTGACCACAACACTTTCACCCAGTTGTCCTCTGAATCATTCAGATGTTCATTGGCAAACTTCAATCGGGCATGTATATGTGCTTTCTTGAGCAGGGGGACCTTGCGGGCGCTGCAGGATTTCAGTCCTTCACGGCGTAGTGTGTCGCCAACTGTTTTCTTGGTGACTATGGTCCCAGCTGCCTTGAGATCATTGACAAGATCCTCCCGTGTAGTTCTGGGCTGATTCTTTACCGTTCTCATGATCATTGCAACTCCACGAGGTGAGATCTTGCATGGAGCCCCAGGCCGAGGGAGATTGACATTTCTTTTGTGTTTCTTCCATTAGCGAAGATCTGTCAGTGGCATTGCCCCGGAAAACAGTCAACAAAACTGTGTCTCCGTCTCTGTATTTCTTCGTGTCGCCTGGTTGGCGTAGGGGCTGGGGCGGGGACACCAGCGTACGCTCGCATTACAATTACTTCACGTAGCGGCACTGTTCATGAACATCAGCGGGTCAATGTTGCGATGGACCTCAGTTTTGCACAGGACACTATTTTGCTTTGATAGAGCATTTTAATGACCTGTGATACCTTGATAATGCCTGTGGTCATGAAAGTCCGTTTTGTACTGATAATTTGCTTTGCAGAGTTGAATACTGTCGCCACAATGATGTTAGCTGTGGCCTGGATTCGAACTCGGGCCGCCAGGTTCATAGCGAAGTGTCGCAAACGGAATGATCCTCAGTCGTGATTTATTGTAAGGCGGAGTTGTGCACCATCTGATCAGCGTGTAATGCATTGGACAATGCAATCAGTGTAAATTCTGATATTGATGAGACCATATACAATGAGTGTCTGTACAAGAATGTGAAAGTCACAATCAATATCAATCAAATATTTGCAAACTGTCATTTTGTACTTTATTGCATAATTTGTAAACATGAACATTTTTTAACGTAATTATGCATTATTTGCAATAGTTACCACCCCTTGCATGGTTAATGCAAAATGTGCATTTGTGTGCAGTTACCAATATAAACTGCGCAATGCAGGATATGCGACACGATGCAGCGAAGTAGTGTACATGATATACATAAACAATTATAAGTAGAAGACATTATTTCCAACATTCTGAATATTCTTTACGTGCAATCATGTACAATGTGTCCCGTCGTGGCGCACAATAAGCACGCATCTGCATTAGTAAATGCGTTGCATGCGTAACATTACCGCTGAACCAGCAACACGAGACATCCACGCGTCCCCTGCCACCGCCCTCCGCCGCCGTCTTGCAGGTCGGGCAGCAAAAACAAAACACTTCTGAGAATTTGCAACGCCACCACCAACACCACCACCACGACAAATGTGCCTGTGGGCACCTGGAGACCACCTGGAGAAGACTCCAGGCCACGCGTTGACAACGATGTTGAACAAGTGGAGAATCGTTGACTTTGTCAAGCTACTAGCTGTACTACCCGGCTTCGCCCGAGACTTTGATCCACCACGCCCGGCCGCCTTTGTCTCCCCAGTGATGACGTTCACACACCGCACCAGTTACTCGTTTGAGGCTGAGTCGACCTAGCGGAGGCCCAGGACCGGTTCAAATAATCGTCACCGGCGGTGGCCGTGAGCGGGAATCGAACTCGGGTTGCCGGGTTCGTAGCGCGGCGTAGCGCTAATCGCTGCGCCACGATGCGTGACGCTTCCACACGCGTGGGTCACGTGACAGATGTGAAGTACGCGGCCGGAGGAGGAGGGTGGACGTCCTCCCTGGCGACGATCGCCGAGGGTGGCGGCGGCAGAGTGCGTCCGTCGCGGCAGCGGCACCGCGGGTGAGCCACCGAGTCGGGGCACCGCGGGTGAGCGACCTCGCACGGGATCCGGGTCGGGCTGCGGCCACAGCCGCCACCACCGGCAACGTCGACGTCGCTCTCATCGGTTCACTTGTTTTCCCTCAACGTCAGCGTACCTGCACGTTGGGAGAGTAGCACGTGTAGTTGTGTGTGCAGTGTGTGTAGTGTACGTAGCGTGTGTATGTGTGTGGTGTGTGGGTAGTGTATGTAGCGTGTGTGTGGTGTGTGTGTAGTGTACGTAGCGTGTGTGTGTAGTGTATGTGTGTGGTGTGTGTATGTGTGTTGTGTGTGTGTAGTGTACGTAGCGTGTGTATGTGTGGTGTGTGTGTAGTGTACGTAGCGTGTGTGTGTGTAGTGTATGTAGCGTGTGTATGTGTGTGGTGTGTGTGTAGTGTATGTGTGTGGTGTGTGTGTAGTGTATGTAGCGTGCGTATGTGTGTGGTGTGTATGTAGTGTGCATAGCGTGTGTGTGTGTAGTGTATGTAGTGTGTAGTGTATGTAGTGCGTAGCGTGCGTGCGTACCTGCACGTTGGGAGAGCAGCGTTTGCCGTTGGAGTGACGCGTAAGAGAAGTTGTTTCCCCAGCATACGCACCACTCGGCATGCCCTACGCACTTGTTGTACTCCTTAACCACCTGCACGGGTAGGAGGCGAGGGGTAGGGGGTCAGAGTTTTCAAGCAGCAGCCAAATTATAGATAATTTGGCTGCTGCTATGAATGTCCACGTGACAAGCCACTCCGTTGAGCCGTCACTTGTATAAAGGTTCAGTGGGACTTACCCGGTGAAATAGAAAACAAGTAATGTTGTTCGATCTGTTTTCCTTTCCACAAGCTAGCACACCTGTTGTGTTGAGGTGCGGTTCGCTGTTGTGACGCTCTGACTCTGTGCCCTGACTGGACATCCGTGAGAAAGAGCTTCATAGCTCATCGGATTCCTCCTCCAGTTAGAAACACATATCCTGATTCTGTTTAAGATCCTGAAAAAGAGCCATATCGCTCCGTGGGCCTTACCTGGTTAAAAAAAAAAGTTTGAATTACGAGTTACCCAATTGGAACCTCATTTGCCAGTAAAAAATATGATAATTGGTTGTTTACCCTTCCATCCGGTAACAAAACTGACAAAAAAAGGTGTCAGTTTTGTTGACAGATAGAAGGGTAAAAAAAACAATGATCGAATTACGAGTTGTTAAGATTTTTGGGCGCACTTCCACGTCGGAACAAACAAACAAGTATAACCCGTAAAAACAAAGTTTTTCACTATAAATCCTTTATATGCGTGGCGGCTAGAGTCCTCTCGTCCTCTGGCTTGAGATGGCTGCCACCTATGGGTCAGATGATTGCATTGCACCATTAAGCAATTGGTAATTAAATATAATATTTTTGTCCTAAACAGTGTAAAATTTTGGAAAAATTTTCACGAACATTAATTGTCACGCACAACGAGTCTGTGTGCAAAATGTCAGCTCGATTGGATCACGGGAAGTGGGTTAAAAAACGACTGAAAGATTTGCACGGTCGTAAGCGCGCAAGCAAGCAAGTGAACTTAATATAAAGGATTTAAAAACGGTGCGACGAGAAAAGAGTGGATCGGCACCTTTTTCTGCAGAGCGCAGTGGAAGATGAAGATGAACGTGCCCTGGAAGGAGTTGAAGATGGTGAAGAGGTAGGCCATGACCAGAGTGGCCTTGTCGACGAGGAGGAACCCGAAGGCCCAGGTGACGCCCAGGAGGCAAAGCAGCGCCACCACGCCCAGCGCACAGGACCTGCGCGCACGGGAGGGGGAAACCATAACCACGATCACGACGGCGGCAAAAGTCAGCGCCGTGATAAGTCGAACTTCTTTCGCGCCCTACGTAGACGTCCGTGCTAATCGGAGGTGTGCGATTGGTCGGGACGAGCCTGTCTAGGCGGGGGCTCCCCCCGCAACGGCGTGCGTGCGGTGTAACGGTGTCCCCACGTGGAACAGCGGTGGGTAGTGGGTGTTTTTGGTTGTTGTTGCAAGTAGCCATAACAATTCGAAGAGAAATTGGATACAAATTGAAGAATCTCCCTCTACCCCCGAAAGCTCATCTCCCTCGGCTTCTACGCAAGAGGTTGGTGGGTGCTTCAATCCCGGACCGCGACGACCTCCTGCCTGTTGTGTACATCTGGAGTCTGCGTGTGTTCTCATGCTCTCCTCTCTCTCTCCTCTCTCTCCCCGTGGCGGTCGCGTGGATTACTCTCCTCCGGGATCCTCCGCCACATTTAAAAAATACACGACGTGTCCCCCACACACCCCCCCCTCTCATCGGAATGGAATCGGAAGAAAAAAACGGATGACGTTACGCCTACGTACATCACTGGAAGAGGAATGGTGCAAAGGGCGATCGTCACGATGGGCCCGAGCGAACCTCTGGTCCGCGAGAGCTGGATTGAGCTCATCAAAGCGAAAACCCCAATTTGAAATGACGGTCGCATTTTTGTGCAGGAGTCATTGGCGACCGCGGCTGAGAACCACCAACACTCCAGGGTTCAATCGCGGGTGTCTGGGGACCAGTTGGTGGAACGAAAAGGCGAGGGAGGGCCCTATTGTGAAAAGTGGTCTGGCTGCTGGGGAAACTGCCAGCTTCACCCACCGTGTGTCTCGGCTGAGCCTCACGGGAAATGCGGTCGCTTCAAGTGATGAACCCCTGTTGTATACTAACCCTTCTTCCATAATTGAGATTAATAATATTTGATGATTTTTATATATTATCTTTTTACTTGTTTTTTTTAATGAGTGAAACACACCAAGCGCAGCAAACTGCAAAACACCAGGTGTTGTTAAGTAATGAACCGGAGGAGGGCTAGGATGGCAGAATTTACAACGTTGCTTCAAAGGAAGATAAGGCCTGATGAACGGGCACATGTCACCCGTGCAGGCGGCAGAGACAGTGGGAGTGTCAGCCAGACATAGTTAAGGCAAAAGCCCAATCATCCTGCATGGTTTTAAAGTAACGTCAAAATTCGAAATTCAACAACAGAGTAGGCTAAATTATCGATCCTCGCGCTCGCTCAAACTGGAGACCAGGCTGCGAGCTACATCAATGAACCATTGCCCATTTGCTAATCCAATACTGAATGTTAATATTACTGAAGTCAAAACGAATTCTATGACCTCAGCACATGGGCAAATAATAGGGCAGTGTCGACTCAAAGGCAATGGAAGAAAACAGAGGCGCCTTTGTCTAAATCACAACCACAGAAAGCCAGGAATCATCACTGATTGTGTGTTCAGGAATTCCGAGCTAGTTAGAACACGTGCACAGGGGGGGAGCTGATGTAAACAACCCTGCGCGTCTGGATGTGAGGGGGCCTTTGACCTGAAAGTAAGAATAACACTCCCAGAGCAGAAGGTTGGATGACCACAGTGAGACGAGAATAAGAGTGGTGTATATCTCTCAAGGAGGCAGACCCAGCTGAACAACAAGGCTGCGGGGTCACCAGAAGTTCGCATTCGCCTAGTTAAGACAAAAAGCTCAATTATTCTGTATTGCTATTAAAGTAACGTTAAAGTCGGAATTTAACAACAGGGTAGGCTAAAGTTATCGATATTCACACCCACTCCAATTAAACCAGGCCACAAGTTACGCCTACTGAACCATCACCATTATTAAGTCAATATGAAATGTTATTTCCATACTTCAATACTTTCTATACAATTCGACCCGAAGCATATGACAATCAGAACCTTCCTAAGTCAAAATTGAATCGCACCCAGACAGGAGCGAATAGTCAATATAAGGTTGAAGAGGGAAGGAAATCAAGAGCACGGCGAACTGCAAACGTAAGCAAAAAGCCGGGAACAACACCAGCCCAGCAACAGCGAGTGGGGCTTCGACAGGCCATAAAGTAGAATAATAACTCCCGGGGTCAGGGGACACAAGAAGAAGCAGGCAGACAAAAACCAGAACTGACTCCAAGGTTCAACCGCCCTCACCTACTCAGGGGTGACGGAAATTAATGAGGCCTTGAATTAACGGCAGGCAACAACAACGGCGAGCAGAGATAGGGTGGGGCAAAGACTGCGGGCTATGGAATGCAACTTCGTGTCAGTAAAGCCCTGACAAACAAGTTAAGTTAAAGACATCACAATACATAATATCGCACATAACATCAATGTTAACGCTATTCACCGTAAACTATATTCCGCTTATATAACCATCCAGGCACCAAGGAATACGAATTCCTAGGATCAAGAAACTTACCCCTTAACCTAAGATATCGGAAATAAATTAATAGTAATAAGTATATGCATGAAAGACAAAAGTAAAACTTATGGAAAAGCCAGGATAACGGGATGAATCACCACCAGGTCGAATATAAATACATAATAAAAAAAAAAAACAATGTTAAACCCAGGGTCGGAGAGAAAGGGAGATCCCGGCCGTCTTTGTATCCCCGCAGCGCGGGATAGGAGTGTGTGTACGCTCGGGGAAACACCTACACTTGGGTCGGGAACCACGATGGGAAACGACAGACCTTAGGTTACATACAGAATCATAACTGTGAAATAGTAAGGGACAAATGTTAACTTAAAACTTTTAACCATTTCTTTGTGCGCCGGGTCGGAGAGAGTGTTGCCCCTCCCCCCAGGTTGTGCAACACGAACAAAGACGCCTATGAGACGATTTGTAACGTCTGTGTTTTGGGTTCATGAAGAAGGCCAGACAAGAGATAAATTGCACCCAGACAGAGAGACGACTTCGAGACAATTTGTAACATCTGGTTGTTTGCTCGTGGGTTTTATGGAGGGAGTTGACAACGGAATATACCGTCAGTGATGCACACAAGGACATACGGACACACACATGGACACACCTGCCTACGGACAGATCCTGACACAGCAAAAATCGGAAGCCCCGCCTTGTGGGCGGGATCCAGGGGGATTTTTCAGCATAAAGGAACGGATCCTGAACATTGGAAACCAGTGCGACGGGAGGGTCCACTCAGAAGCTCGACCGGGAGGGTCGACTCAGGAACGAGTGCGACCAGAGCGGGTCCACTCAGGAGTGCGACCAGAGAGTCGACTCAGGAGCGAGGGCGACCAGCGGGTCGACCCAGGAGCGAGCTCGACCGGGAGGGTCGACTCAGGAGCGAGCTGCGACCAGCGGGTCGGCTCGACTCATCTTCAGCTCGTCAATCTCTGCTGCCGCCGGAGATCTCCGCTGCCGCCGGTGGTGAGCGTCGCGACTTGGCGACGATCCAGCGCTGCACGCTACGAGCGAGTTGTGGGCGCCACCTACCGACCGGGTTCCGAACTGCGACAGCGTATCAACAGCCATCCGAGCAATTCACCACGGTGACAGGGGAGCGCCTGATACGTATGACGCGCACCGCCCCCTCACCACACGACCACCAGGCGTCTGTTTGACATAAAGAATCGACTCCGAACACTGACTATTCAAGACAACTCTTACCACTCAAACACACTCGAACCCATAAGTCATCCGTGGCTGGGAAGGCATCACAACGAGACCGAGTGGTGGCCATCCGTCGTATAAGAGTATTCTTAATTTTTATCTTTAATATTTAGTGGGCTGTACTCTTAATCGCATAAATTCCCAACAGATCCATCAATACGAACTGATTCTTGGCACCTCCTTCCGCCGAGCCACGCTCACGTGGGGAGTGGTGGCCCACCGGATCCTTATCAGGTGATCTGGTCCCCAATTAGTAAACTTGGTATAAGATAACGATCTTCGGAAAAGGAGCACCGTCGCAGGCCTTACTCCGAGCCGTTCTGCTGTCAGATAACCTGCCGATGTATCTGTTGAGATTGGTGCCTTTAAGAATAGTAACTGTTTTGATTGTGTTTTTTTTTTTCGCCGTATAATCTTTCAAGTATCCTTCAGTCATAATCGCCGCACGTACTCGCATCCTCTACAGAATATTCAACTGTCCCGTGACCCAAGGTGTTAACAACGTGATAAGGGTTGCGTATGATCAATAAGGAGTGCGGTACTGCGTGAACAATATTGAGTATAATCATTCATTAACGTTAAGGTTTTCTTAGCATAGTATTTGCATGTTTTAACGACTCTCTCTCTCACTAACAACCATCGCGTTATGCGGGATCCATGTGCCGTTGTCAAAGTGAAATCAGACAATCGTTGATGATACTGTATTGATGCCGTGTTGACGTTCCGGGATTGAGAGTTCGCATATTATATCATAGTTAAGGTTGAATTAGTAATAAATTGATTAATACAGAAGTGGTTGTGTGATTCTTTCCTGAAATCTATGCATAAGATCTGCTTCTGCGTTGAGATTTGAACTTGGTGACCTTAATAAACACACTAATACATACTCAGTAAATGTTAAAGCGATAACGGGGTGAACCGGGGTCTGGTTATCATAACGACTTGCGTTATCATAATTACACCCACTCGCATAATTAATACGATTACCTCTCGAATTGACATAATTAAAATGTGCGTAATTACATAAATTAACATATTTCCGGATAATTACACATTTGGCCAAATTTCATTTAATTATTATTATTTCCACTGAATATTCATAACCCACATATACAACATAATAATTTCACCCACGCACGCATACAGCATAACAAATTTTCATACCCAACATATACAACATAATGGGGGCTCGTCTTCCGGGATCTCTCGCAGACAGTTATGCATGAATTCAGGAACGAATCACTGATGTGTTAATCAAAGTGTTGTGAACTAACGTTGCCTTGTGATTGTAAACGGGGGTATACAAACAAAACGCGCTCTGAAGGGAAATACCAGAGTAGCAGAGTATAACGAAGACAGCTGGGCTGAGATTATTTGCTCGAGTTGAACTGACGCATCCTGTGATACAATTGTTTATATGTGCTCTGAAAGGGAATTCTAGAGTAACTCACGACGCACATGAGATGTTAGAATTAAGATACACTCTTAAGTCTATTAACCACACTACATAATAGAGATGGCACAGGATCCACAACATTCTGAGTTTGACACACCAACGCATAACACTGATACAGAGTGGACCTCTGAGGAGGAGATGGAATCTATGGAAAAACAATATCGGGAATTTGTGTTAAAACGTACTGGACGGACTGCTAGCCAGCAGACGGAGCAGAGAGATATATGGGAGGGGAGCCATACAGAAGATGTTAAGGCCCATAGAAGGAAACTACTTAAGGACGTGATGAAATGTGGCAAAGCCAAACGTGACGTAAAAATTGCAGAAATAGCGAGGGTAGACTCGTATCTCCTCGCACAGACAGACAGAGAAAGATTATGGAATGAGGAAAAATTTGAAAGGGAGAGACAAGAGAAACTGTCCTTAATGGTGCAGGTAGAGCGTCTGCACGCCCTCGTGAGAGAGAAAGAATCCGCACTAAATGCACCAGTGAAACACCCAGACGTTGATACACAGGACACATACGGGAGTAACAATTTACCACACTCCGAGCCACGGGGACGTAGCCCAGGGCCAGATCCCACAATGAGTGTGGCTACTATGCAAAGCAATTTTGATAAAGTAACACCCTCGCAAATCGAGGAGAGAGAAGAGGAAATAATAATACAAACGGGAAAACATGAGGCCGACCACCCCAACGTTAGAGAGAGACAAATAATTAACCCTAAGTCATCAGGATACACTGTAATGATAGAGCGGGAAAGGGCGGAGCTGGTGCAAGACGGGAAACATGACATAAACAGAACACCAGGCAGACGCACGCTACGCAAGTATGACCGACATGATGCAGATGACAGAGACAGCTCACCAGAGAAACGCACCTCGCACAAACACGACCAACACGACACACGTAACAAGAGCTCACCAGAGAGACGCACATCACACAAGCATGAGCCATGGGATAAGCAGAAATCACCGAGCCAAATTGACCCACGTAACAGGTGCAAAAGGCACTACAAAAGTGATGTTAAGCAGAGTCATCGTGATGGTGACGGCTCATCTGACAATGACCAACACGACACGGATAACAGGAGCTCACCAGAGAGACGCACATCACACAAGCATGAGCCATGGGATAAGCAGAAATCACCGAGCCAAATTGACCCACGTAACAGGTGCAAAAGGCACTACAAAAGTTATGTTAAGCAGAGCCACCGTGATGGTGACGGCTCATCTAACACTGACTCCTCTGACAATGACCAACACGACATGGGTACCAGAGAGAGCTCACCAGAGGGACGCATGACATGTAAAAATCACCCACGCAAAACCACCCGCACCAAAAATCCCAGAGACAGGAATCCCGATAACCATGAAGCACGAGACAAACATAAATTCAACACCTCACCTAGCAGGCACCACACACGTAGTAGGCAGCATGAAGGTCGAGGACAAAAACACTCACCACATAGACACCGCTCAAGGAGATCACGCACACCAACCCACAAGCACGAATCACAAGACCCACATAAGGAAAACAAGAGACACAAGCAACGGGACAGATACGAATCCTCGGACAGAGGGAGATCACGACACAGACACGGGACACATGACAACAGTGATAGTGGAGACAAGGGTAGCTCAAGGGAGCACTCCTCAGGAACCGACACCACTGATGACGAACAACACACTTTTAACAGTAAGACACTAAAACTAATGGACAAAGCACTCGTGAGAATTCCCTATTTCGATCCACATAACAAAAACAGGGATATCCACACTCACATAACTACAGTAGAACAGGAGGCTAAGATCCGGGGTCTGGGTAAATCAGCAGAAAAGGCATGTTTATTATCAAGGAGCCTACATGAACCCGCCAGACCATGGGTAGCCTCCCTGCCAAATAGGGTGAAGAGTGACTTTAAACAATTGAGCCGAGCAGTAGTTAAGAGATTTGGGGAATACTCCACACTATCCGAAGGATTGAACGCGGCAAAGTTGATGACCCAGCGTGTAGACGAAGACCCACGAGATTATCTCCTACGCCTTAAGAAAGCATATTACGCAGGGGACGTGGACAATGCCCAGGGAGATAAGACAGTCTTAAAAGTGATGTTCTTCCAATCATTGAGACCTGAAATAGTGAGAATAGTAGGAATGATGTTGGACCCCGAGACTGCCTCCCTACGCCAGATTGAAAGCAAGGCCCACACGGCCTGGGTGAACGGACGGAAAACCACTGGCATAGCCAAAACCCACATCGTCACCAGAGATAAAGAATGCCTCGATCTGGAGGGAAGCGAATCTCCAAGGAATAATATTAGCGCCACACGGGGTAGACATGAATTCCCCCAGGAGAGGGCGCCTAACCCAATAGAATCGACACCCGTCCACAACACGCTGAATAACGTTCCACGTGGGGGGAGGAACGAGGCCAGAGGAACTTGGCACCCACAGCCGCCACCACCATGGAATTCAGAAGAGGGCGGAGGCTGGAATTATGGACGAGGAAGAGAGAGTGACGGGCCACACCTACCCCGCGGAGGCCGACGCCCACCAAACCAGTCACCATATCGTCCCCTACTGCCGCCTCCACCAGCAATAGAGCATAGACCACCGTTAGCTAACAGGAATCGATATGCTCACCACATTAGGATGGAAAAAGAGCTCCTAGGGAGTATGAAGACTTCCATGCAAGTAGCGAAGGGAAGAATACCAACTATACCCACACAGGAGGAGGACACACCCAGAGCAAAGGTAGCCCAAGTGAACGTAGAGAAGACAAGAAGCCTCGAAGCAATCACCGAAGTGGTACCAGAGGGAAAAGGGTACCATCTGGGGGAATTGATTCCCGTAGGACCAGTCGGACGAGTCCACGTGGAAGTAATACTGCAAGACACCCTGACCAGCCAAGGCCTTTGTGATACTGGAGCAGAAATATCCATGATATCCAGAGAATTATTTGACGAACTCCAGACTGCCCTCCAGAGGAAGAATGAAACACTACAAGTGATGCCAAGTAAACTTACCTACTCAGGATGTGAAGGGACCCACATGCGACCATTGGGCAAAGTTATGACGAAGTTGACGTTCAACAAAATCAACATGAACCATCCCCTATATGTCGTACAATACCCAGGAAAAGAACTGATTATTGGGATCGAACTGCTGAATCGCCTGAAACCCATTATGAACCTTGAATCCCGACAAATTTGGGCACAGTCAATGCCGGAGCAACAAAGGGACTCAGAAGATGAAGACGTTATGAGAGACTCCACGGGAATCCAAGTGATAACACAAGAGCTCGACGACCTATCAACGACAATCAGGAACGAAGACGAGCTACCCGCAGGAATTCGAATCACTCAGCTAATGACTAACAGACTGAGAGAAGACCGAAAGGAAGCCGACTTAGAGTCAGTATCACCAAATGACCGTCCCCTCATGGAGTATATACTGCCCCCTGGAGGCCAAACCGACGAACTGCAAACTGATGAAGGAGAACACAAGGGCAAGAGCGTATTACCCTCGGATGAAGCCAAGGCAACTCAACCGATAGTAACGCAAAAGGAACTTTCAACTGAGCCGCCCGAAACCACGAAGGCCCTAGATCCAAACCAAGAGAAAAGAGTCCTTACAATAGAAGAACAAATAGAACAACAAATTGAAGCAGCAGACGCCCTAGAGAGCGACACTCAACGAGACGAGCTACGACAACTGCTCCAAAAATACAACTCCCTGTTCTCCAAAGACTCCTATGATTGTGGCAAAACCGACCTACATGTGGTATCCATTCCCACACTGGAGGGAGCACCAGCGGTATACGTGAAGCAATACAAGATTCCACTGGCCGCCTATGAATCGATCCAAGAAACCCTAGAGAACCTACTCAAAAAGAACATAATCCGGGAATGCAACTCGACCTACAACTCACCCATTTGGCCAGTACTAAAACCCACGGGAAAATGGAGACTCACGATCGACTACCGACAACTCAATAAAACAGTTCCCCTATCTCGATGGCCAATGGCAGAAATCGACCACGGTCTCAACCAAATAAAAGGCGCAAAGGTACCCACCACAATGGACCTAGCAAATGGCTTCTGGACCATGCCAGTAAAAGAAACCGATCAATACAAGTTGGCCTTCACCTTCGACGGAATACAGTATACTTGGAATCGCTGCCCGTTCGGATACTCGAACTCACCCGCAGACTTCAACATATTCCTCCACAAGGCGATGGGCGACGCAAAAGAGCGAGGCACCATCGTCTACGTCGACGACATACTAGTCAAGGACTCCTCATGGGAAGAACACCTCGAGAGCCTCCAGCATACCCTCGAGCAGTTAAAGGAAGCAGGCGCAAAGATTTCAATACAAAAGGGACAGTGGGCACGCAAAAGGGTGGACTACCTCGGGCTCCAGGTCGGCACTGAGGGAATGTTACCCCAGACCAAAAGACTTGAAGCCCTCCTTGCACTCAAATCGCCCACCACAGTCACGACCCTTCGGAGCTTCTTAGGGATTTGCAACTACCTTCGACAGTTCGTGGACGACTACGCAGGAATCGTTCGACCCTTAGTTAAACTACTGCAAAAAGACGAACCATGGGAGTGGGGACAGGAACAGGAAGCCGCAGAAAAAGAATTAAAACGACAGATCACAGAGGCATCCTGCCTAGCATACCCAGAGAAAGGGAAAGAATACTACCTGGAGACCGCATACTCAGATCATAGTATCAGCTCGGTACTGTACCAGAGGCAGGAAGCAGAGAAACGAGTTATTGCCTATGCCAGCAAAGCCCTCCGGGGAGTGGAGATGAAGTTCTCCGAGTGTGAGAAGGCGATATTTGGAAACATCTGGGCCATACAACATTTTCGGAACTTGTTGAACGGAGAGAGGATCATCCTGGAAACGAATCATGAATCCATGGCATACCTCAACAGTAAGAAGATTCGAGAGGGCCGCGTAACCAGCAGCCGAATAGCCAGCTGGGCACTGACACTCCAAGGCCTACCAATCACAGTGAAATATGCAAAAAACAAGAAAAGTCCAATGGCCCAAGGTCTTGCCGATTTACATGATTGTACCTTTGACAGCATAGAAGCAGAGGACGAAAAGATACCTCCGGAGGACAACAGGTACCTGCCCTTCAGGAAGGAGACATGTGCCGACCTACCAGTGGTATACATCGATGGATGCTCCAAGATGAAGGCGAACAAGCTTCACGCTGGGTCAGGAGTCATTTGGGAAACTGGCCCACTCGCAGGGATTCAAGAGGGATTTCAGCTGGGACCAAAGTCAAACCAGTATGCAGAGTTGGTCGGGGTACACATCGCTGTCCAGATGGCATCCGATAACCAAATACGGACCATGGTGGTGTGCACTGATTCCAACTACGTACAGCACAGCTTCCTGCACCACCTACCCATATGGAAAAAAAACGAGATGAAGAACCATAGGAATAAACCAATTCGCCATCGAGAACTATTCGAGGCCATAGATAAGATGGTTCAGAACAAGGATATGAAGATATTTTGGAAGAAAGTCAAAGGACACTCCAAGATACCTGGTCAAGAGAAAACTGGGAACGACCAAGCAGATGCTATAGCAAAAGTGGGAAGCCTGGAAGGCACCCCGTGGAAGCTAGAAGACCAAACCGACAGAGACGGACAACAAGAGTCGACGAACCAAGACATCGCCGTGATAGGACTGGTCACAAGAAGTGGGAAGAACCCGGCAGAAGCTGGAACCAGAGCCCAATTGAACAGTGCCCAGCCTTCCGAAGACCTGATCAGAATGCAACAAGAGGACGAAACACTAAAGACACTCGCCGATCATATCCAAGATCCAGCAGGAAAACCAATCACTACTGACAACTTGAATGACAACAAAGAGCTCGAGATCATGCATAGCCAAATCAAAAGGTTCTCAATGCGAAAAGGGCTACTGGTATACACAAACGAAAAAGACGGTCGACCTAGATGGGTAGTCCCCTCTCAATATCGAGAAATAATGTTACAACACGCCCACAATGAACCGTGTAGCGGCCACCGATGCGAGGTGAATACGGGACAGATGCTGCGACAGGTGGCCTATTGGCCAAAAATGGGGGAAGACATACACAAACATGTGTCCAACTGTCTCGTGTGTTGTAAGTACCAGCCAACGACCTCACAGCATAGGGCACCCCTACAGAGGAGGGGAGCAGATTATCCTTGGTCCAACCTACAAATCGACTGGATAGGACCTGTCAACCGATCAACCAAAGGGAACAATTACATGCTAACTGTGACCTGTGCATTCTCTAAATGGACAGAGTGTTTACCAGCACCCAACAACACCGCGGAAACAACCGCTATACTACTGATTAACCAAATATTCAGTAGATGGGGCCTACCGTCAACGATCGATTCAGACAAAGGAAGCCACTTCACAGCCGAGGTCATCACAGAAGTGTGGAAGATGTTGGGAGTAAAAAGACAATTACATGTCGCATACCATCCACAATCCTCAGGACAGGTGGAAAGAGCCAACAGGACCATCGTGAGCCTCCTAAAGAAATATGTGTCTACCACGGGCCGCGACTGGGATACGAAACTACCCCTAGTCTTGATGGCCATGCGAGCCACACCCAACCGAGCTACAGGCAGGACACCCTTCGAGATCATGACAGGGAGGCTAATGACCCTCCCAGTACACCTGTTATATGTCCCAGCGGAGGACGAGACCCCGACGGCAATGACGCCAACTGAATACCTGACGGGACTCAATAGTCACCTACAGAGCACATTCGCTATGGTCAGGGACCAGTTGCAAGTAGAGGCTCAGGGGAGCAAAGCATACTATGACCAAAAAGCCAGCCACGCAGAATACCAGCTAGGAGACCAGGTGTGGTACCTCAATTACGAGAAAAGGAAACAGAAGTGCAGGAAATTCCTGCCCTCCTGGACAGGACCACACGAGGTGGTTGACAAAATGTCCCCAGTCGTATATCAGCTAAAAATCACAAAGACAGGAAGAGAGCAGCAATACAAGTGGGTGCACATCAACCAAATCAAACCGTACCCTGTGCTGGTGGAGCGAGATGAGGAATAAAGGTGGAAAAGGGGGGGGACTAAACTAATGGGCTTATCACACTACAATAATATGTAACATGTTTTCCAGGGAATGGCAGCCCTCCTGCTCACGCTCCTGCTAACGTACCTTGTCAAGCTAGAAGGGAGCCAAGAGCTGATCAAGCCAGGACCAGAATCCGGGGTGATGCTGAGAGACTCCTCCAGCTTCCTAGTAACCGAAACGAAAATAGTAACCCAACAAGTCTATGTCTCCTTGGAACCTGCCTTGGTGGTAAAGAAGCACTTCGGGAAGTTACCACCCCAAGCCACCCAAGCAACCCGAATATGGTATTATGACTTCCTAAGATATAGTGAACAGAATATCGGAACGATCCTGAAGCAATTACAAAGAACCATGATACTTCCCCCCACCACTGTCAACCTAACACGTTCCAAGAGGTCTATCGGCCTGGGAGGGGTCTTTGGAATACTATCCGGTTTTAGCTCCTTAATCACACTAGGAGTATCCATATCCAACGCCGTAAAGATTGGACACCTCACGCAAGGTATCGAGAATTTACAGCTCGATATGCATCAGATCCATCAGCAAATACAACACCAACAAAAGAATCTGGTCGAAATGGGATCCACCCTCCGAGACACCGTGGTTCTCGTAAACCTACATTCTATCATGATTAACTTAACATTCCAAGAATTGAGTTCTGCAATCCGAGGTCTATACGAAGAAGAGAGTATTCGAGAGCCAATTCAGTGGGTGATCCAAGACTTGTTGCGTAGCATCAGCGGCAGCGTCAGTGATCTTATACAAGGACAAATTCCGTCATATCTGGTAACTCCAACACTGATAAAAGATGTGCTACAAGCAGCATCCCCGGAAACAATCAGTCCAACTCAAGTACAAATTGCCTTCAACATGGGTACAGCCACACCCATACATGTGGACCCCCAAACTAGACAGCTGGCGTTTTTGCTAAATTTACCCCTGGTTAAACCCGGAAATGTATTCCGATTGCGGACAGTATTGAACGTGGGTACATGGAATAACGACATTTACTCCAAGATGGAAACTCCCTTAGTGGTGGCCTACCAGGAAGAAGGCCCCCTTAAGTACCTGGTGCCTGACCTAAACCTGTGTCAAATAATGAAAGAGGTTCATTGGCTCTGCCCAGGGGAACCATTTCTGACCAATACAGCGGAACTAATGTGTGGTCTGTCAAACCTAAGCTCCAAGGAAACTTGCAAGTTTAAGCTAAGTAAACCCAAAGAAAGAACCGGAACAGTGGCCATGATAGCTAATGCCCAGTGGTTGATTAGCACCCCTCTAGACACGGCAATTGTTTCCACCGATCAACACTCCATAACCATGGAAGTTCCGATTCCAAGCCACGTCGCACTGGTCACAATACCAAGAGGAACATTCGTACGCATAGGGGACAAGGTATTATATAACCTAGACAAAAGCCTACACCAAGCGGAGGTAGAAATCGTAGACACATTCCGAGGCCACAAGTTTGAGATAAGCAGCACTCTGTCCAACTTGTTGAACAGTAAAGAATTCCATATGGTGAAATTATCCCTCAGCGAATCAGAGATTAACATAACAGATCTTACTTGGGCGACCGAAGTGGCTGGATATCAGCGAAATCAACAGATGGGGATGGGAATCACAGGGGCAACAGGGATGATCATACTAGTCCTGGCTATTCTAACCTTAACATACCGTGTGGCCAAAATGAATGCCGAACTTAAAAGACTAATCGCAGGCACAAGCCACATACCATTCGAGCCCAGGAACAGGGATAGAGCCAAGGCCTGATGATGCCACCCAAGAATAACCGTAGAGACTATCTTTTTAACGATATCTCCTATAACATGTAGTCAATAGAATAACGTTCCCTCCCTTATCGTTTTACCTTCCTTTAGAATTTTTTTTTTCTCTCTTGTCACATATAACCTGTTAAGTTGTGACACGTACGCGCGCGTTGTAAGGAATAGCAGCAAAACTTGAGGACAATCGATGGTTCATGATGGAAGAAGGGTATACATATTTTTAAAAATAACCCGTGGCCATTTGACCACTGGTCATTTTTAAAAGGGCGGAATGTTGTATACTAACCCTTCTTCCATAATTGAGATTAATAATATTTGATGATTTTTATATATTATCTTTTTACTTGTTTTTTTTAATGAGTGAAACACACCAAGCGCAGCAAACTGCAAAACACCAGGTGTTGTTAAGTAATGAACCGGAGGAGGGCTAGGATGGCAGAATTTACAACGTTGCTTCAAAGGAAGATAAGGCCTGATGAACGGGCACATGTCACCCGTGCAGGCGGCAGAGACAGTGGGAGTGTCAGCCAGACATAGTTAAGGCAAAAGCCCAATCATCCTGCATGGTTTTAAAGTAACGTCAAAATTCGAAATTCAACAACAGAGTAGGCTAAATTATCGATCCTCGCGCTCGCTCAAACTGGAGACCAGGCTGCGAGCTACATCAATGAACCATTGCCCATTTGCTAATCCAATACTGAATGTTAATATTACTGAAGTCAAAACGAATTCTATGACCTCAGCACATGGGCAAATAATAGGGCAGTGTCGACTCAAAGGCAATGGAAGAAAACAGAGGCGCCTTTGTCTAAATCACAACCACAGAAAGCCAGGAATCATCACTGATTGTGTGTTCAGGAATTCCGAGCTAGTTAGAACACGTGCACAGGGGGGGAGCTGATGTAAACAACCCTGCGCGTCTGGATGTGAGGGGGCCTTTGACCTGAAAGTAAGAATAACACTCCCAGAGCAGAAGGTTGGATGACCACAGTGAGACGAGAATAAGAGTGGTGTATATCTCTCAAGGAGGCAGACCCAGCTGAACAACAAGGCTGCGGGGTCACCAGAAGTTCGCATTCGCCTAGTTAAGACAAAAAGCTCAATTATTCTGTATTGCTATTAAAGTAACGTTAAAGTCGGAATTTAACAACAGGGTAGGCTAAAGTTATCGATATTCACACCCACTCCAATTAAACCAGGCCACAAGTTACGCCTACTGAACCATCACCATTATTAAGTCAATATGAAATGTTATTTCCATACTTCAATACTTTCTATACAATTCGACCCGAAGCATATGACAATCAGAACCTTCCTAAGTCAAAATTGAATCGCACCCAGACAGGAGCGAATAGTCAATATAAGGTTGAAGAGGGAAGGAAATCAAGAGCACGGCGAACTGCAAACGTAAGCAAAAAGCCGGGAACAACACCAGCCCAGCAACAGCGAGTGGGGCTTCGACAGGCCATAAAGTAGAATAATAACTCCCGGGGTCAGGGGACACAAGAAGAAGCAGGCAGACAAAAACCAGAACTGACTCCAAGGTTCAACCGCCCTCACCTACTCAGGGGTGACGGAAATTAATGAGGCCTTGAATTAACGGCAGGCAACAACAACGGCGAGCAGAGATAGGGTGGGGCAAAGACTGCGGGCTATGGAATGCAACTTCGTGTCAGTAAAGCCCTGACAAACAAGTTAAGTTAAAGACATCACAATACATAATATCGCACATAACATCAATGTTAACGCTATTCACCGTAAACTATATTCCGCTTATATAACCATCCAGGCACCAAGGAATACGAATTCCTAGGATCAAGAAACTTACCCCTTAACCTAAGATATCGGAAATAAATTAATAGTAATAAGTATATGCATGAAAGACAAAAGTAAAACTTATGGAAAAGCCAGGATAACGGGATGAATCACCACCAGGTCGAATATAAATACATAATAAAAAAAAAAACAATGTTAAACCCAGGGTCGGAGAGAAAGGGAGATCCCGGCCGTCTTTGTATCCCCGCAGCGCGGGATAGGAGTGTGTGTACGCTCGGGGAAACACCTACACTTGGGTCGGGAACCACGATGGGAAACGACAGACCTTAGGTTACATACAGAATCATAACTGTGAAATAGTAAGGGACAAATGTTAACTTAAAACTTTTAACCATTTCTTTGTGCGCCGGGTCGGAGAGAGTGTTGCCCCTCCCCCCAGGTTGTGCAACACGAACAAAGACGCCTATGAGACGATTTGTAACGTCTGTGTTTTGGGTTCATGAAGAAGGCCAGACAAGAGATAAATTGCACCCAGACAGAGAGACGACTTCGAGACAATTTGTAACATCTGGTTGTTTGCTCGTGGGTTTTATGGAGGGAGTTGACAACGGAATATACCGTCAGTGATGCACACAAGGACATACGGACACACACATGGACACACCTGCCTACGGACAGATCCTGACACAGCAAAAATCGGAAGCCCCGCCTTGTGGGCGGGATCCAGGGGGATTTTTCAGCATAAAGGAACGGATCCTGAACATTGGAAACCAGTGCGACGGGAGGGTCCACTCAGAAGCTCGACCGGGAGGGTCGACTCAGGAACGAGTGCGACCAGAGCGGGTCCACTCAGGAGTGCGACCAGAGAGTCGACTCAGGAGCGAGGGCGACCAGCGGGTCGACCCAGGAGCGAGCTCGACCGGGAGGGTCGACTCAGGAGCGAGCTGCGACCAGCGGGTCGGCTCGACTCATCTTCAGCTCGTCAATCTCTGCTGCCGCCGGAGATCTCCGCTGCCGCCGGTGGTGAGCGTCGCGACTTGGCGACGATCCAGCGCTGCACGCTACGAGCGAGTTGTGGGCGCCACCTACCGACCGGGTTCCGAACTGCGACAGCGTATCAACAGCCATCCGAGCAATTCACCACGGTGACAGGGGAGCGCCTGATACGTATGACGCGCACCGCCCCCTCACCACACGACCACCAGGCGTCTGTTTGACATAAAGAATCGACTCCGAACACTGACTATTCAAGACAACTCTTACCACTCAAACACACTCGAACCCATAAGTCATCCGTGGCTGGGAAGGCATCACAACGAGACCGAGTGGTGGCCATCCGTCGTATAAGAGTATTCTTAATTTTTATCTTTAATATTTAGTGGGCTGTACTCTTAATCGCATAAATTCCCAACAGATCCATCAATACGAACTGATTCTTGGCACCTCCTTCCGCCGAGCCACGCTCACGTGGGGAGTGGTGGCCCACCGGATCCTTATCAGGTGATCTGGTCCCCAATTAGTAAACTTGGTATAAGATAACGATCTTCGGAAAAGGAGCACCGTCGCAGGCCTTACTCCGAGCCGTTCTGCTGTCAGATAACCTGCCGATGTATCTGTTGAGATTGGTGCCTTTAAGAATAGTAACTGTTTTGATTGTGTTTTTTTTTTTCGCCGTATAATCTTTCAAGTATCCTTCAGTCATAATCGCCGCACGTACTCGCATCCTCTACAGAATATTCAACTGTCCCGTGACCCAAGGTGTTAACAACGTGATAAGGGTTGCGTATGATCAATAAGGAGTGCGGTACTGCGTGAACAATATTGAGTATAATCATTCATTAACGTTAAGGTTTTCTTAGCATAGTATTTGCATGTTTTAACGACTCTCTCTCTCACTAACAACCATCGCGTTATGCGGGATCCATGTGCCGTTGTCAAAGTGAAATCAGACAATCGTTGATGATACTGTATTGATGCCGTGTTGACGTTCCGGGATTGAGAGTTCGCATATTATATCATAGTTAAGGTTGAATTAGTAATAAATTGATTAATACAGAAGTGGTTGTGTGATTCTTTCCTGAAATCTATGCATAAGATCTGCTTCTGCGTTGAGATTTGAACTTGGTGACCTTAATAAACACACTAATACATACTCAGTAAATGTTAAAGCGATAACGGGGTGAACCGGGGTCTGGTTATCATAACGACTTGCGTTATCATAATTACACCCACTCGCATAATTAATACGATTACCTCTCGAATTGACATAATTAAAATGTGCGTAATTACATAAATTAACATATTTCCGGATAATTACACATTTGGCCAAATTTCATTTAATTATTATTATTTCCACTGAATATTCATAACCCACATATACAACATAATAATTTCACCCACGCACGCATACAGCATAACAAATTTTCATACCCAACATATACAACACCCCCCCCCCCTAGCCACACCCCCCCCCCACACCCGGCGGCCACCCCACTCACTTGATGTTCTCGAGCGTGAGTGGCGCCGAATGCTGCACCATCTTGTACACAGTCATCAGCAGGAACACGGAGTTCACCTGTGACAACACACGCGCACCACGCGTACACACGAGTCAACGAGTCCACAAGACGTTTCTTTTAGGGTTAGATTACGTGAACTATTTTTCGTGGCGATCAAACATGGCCGCGGCCGATTTCCCCTTCCGCGCCTTTTTTTTGTAAGCGCCAAATTTCCTGTCGTTTGTTTGCAAACAACAGCGACCCACGTGTGGCCACTTGCTCAGTCAGTCTCGCTTAGTAAGATATTAATTTTGTGAGTGTAGTAGTCATACCCCTCCCCCCTCATTCAAGCCGTAATTTAGAGAGCGAAAGCGCTGAGTACGTAAATCGCTAACATAAGAACCCGTTATTCTCTTCTCGCATCATTCATACGATGATGCGGTGAAGTAAACGTTCATACGATATTACGGTGAATGCTTCCAAAAACAATACTGTACCCAAATATTACTGTTAACTTACTTTCAATGTAAACATGAATTGCTCGTACGAATATTCTCTCTCTCAGAATCGACCGACTGATGTAGCAGACGAAACAATCATCTGGTTGAACGATTCTAAACCTTGACGCGGCAATGTTAGTTTACTCTGTTTTTCAAGGTCTTCTCAGTGTTATTCAATGTTGTTACATTTAGTTTACTATTACACTCTGAATTCTATGGCATAATTAACTATTTTTGTGCTTAAAAATCTTTAAAAAACTATATTTATATGCAGTTCGTAGGAGTCTGGAACGGATTAATCGTATTTACATACAATCCAATAGGGAAGTTAGGTTCAAGTCACGACCAAACCGGGTTGCAACCAAAGTTATGGAATGAATTATGGTCGTGACCAGAGGTTCTACTGTAAGGTGGAAAAGAAGTTCAACACACGTACGTATATACTGGCGTCGGTGTGGCAATCAGAGGTGCTTGCCTGCAATTTGGACTTTAGAACTGGACGGGCTTTTGTCACGAGACGATTTCGGGAATTCACGCCCAATACGAACGTGGGAATCGCATCAGATTCAGCACGGGACCTCTCGCAGATGCGTACGTCGAGCAGCAGACACAGCGACACGTCTCGCTGGCGGGAGAACGACGCCGCACCTCCCGTCCCCCGGCACAACGCGCACCCACGGTACTCACGAGGATGATGGTGGCCACGGGCGCAAGGAAACTCCAGATGAAATGATTGTCAGTCCTGAGCCAACAGCTGCAAGAGAGGACAAACGATCGCCCGGTTAGCCTGACAGGCCGGGATCGCGCATTCACGTGTCTGCTTTCATTCGCCAGCATCTGGTAACATTTGCCACCGTTCAGTAGCGCTTGAGCCCCCATCTGGTAACATTGGGGGAGATTTGTGACATTTGTTGTATGTGAGGACATTCCCTGCATCTGGTCAGACCGGGCGCCAGCCGGCAACACCGGGCTCCGGTTAGTAAGCCCGGGCATCAGGTGTCAACACCAGGTGTGAACCGGCAACGCCGAGCTCTGGTTAGCAAGCCCCGGGCATCAGGTGTCAACACCAGGTGTGAACCGGCAACACCGAGCTCCGGTTAGCAAGCCCGGGTGTCAGGTGTCAACACCAGGTGTGAACCGGCAACGCCGAGCTCCGGTTAGCAAGCCCCGGGTGCCAGGTGTCAACACCAGGTGTGAACCGGCAACGCCGAGCTCCGGTTAGCAAGCCCCGGGTGTCAGGTGTCAACACCAGGTGTGAACCGGCAACGCCGAGCTCCGGTTAGCAAGCCCCGGGTGCCAGGTGTCAACACCAGGTGTGAACCGGCAACACCGAGCTCCGGTTAGCAAGCCCGGGTGTCAGGTGTCAACACCAGGTGTGAACCGGCAACACCGAGTTCCGGTTAGCAAGCCCTGGGTGTCAGGTGTCAACACCAGGTGTGAACTGGCAACACCGAGCTCCGGTTAGCAAGCCCCGGGCGCCAGGTGTCAACACCAGGTATGAACCGGCAACACCGAGATCCGGTTAGCAAGCCCGGGGCGCCAGGTGTCAACACCAGGTGTGAACTGGCAACACCGAGCTCCGGTTAGCAAGCCCCGGGCGCCAGGTGTCAACACCAGGTGTGAACTGGCAACACTGAGCTCCAGTTAGTAAGCCCGGGTGGTGTCAGGTGTCAACACCAGGTGTGAACTGTCAACACCGAGCTCCGGTTAGCAAGCCCCGGGCGCCAGGTGTCAACACCAGGTATGAACCGGCAACACCGAGATCCGGTTAGCAAGCCCGGGGCGCCAGGTGTCAACACCAGGTGTGAACTGGCAACACCGAGCTCCAGTTAGCAAGCCCCGGGCGCCAGGTGTCAACACCAGGTGTGAACTGGCAACACTGAGCTCCAGTTAGCAAGCCCCGGGTGTCAGGTGTCAACACCAGGTGTGAACTGGCAACACTGAGCTCCGGTTAGCAAGCCCCGGGTGTCAGGTGTCAACACCAGGTGTGAACTGGCAACACTGAGCTCCAGTTAGCAAGCCCCGGGCGCCAGGTGTCAACACCAGGTGTGAACTGGCAACACTGAGCTCCAGTTAGCAAGCCCCGGGTGTCAGGTGTCAACACCAGGTGGGAACTGGCAACACCGAGCTCCGGTTAGCAAGCCCCGGGCGCCAGGTGTCAACACCAGGTGTGAACTGGCAACACTGAGCTCCAGTTAGCAAGCCCCGGGTGTCAGGTGTCAACACCAGGTGTGAACTGGCAACACCGAGCTCCGGTTAGCAAGCCCCGGGCGCCAGGTGTCAACACCAGGTGTGAACTGGCAACACTGAGCTCCAGTTAGCAAGCCCCGGGTGTCAGGTGTCAACACCAGGTGTGAACTGGCAACACCGAGCTCCGGTTAGCAAGCCCCGGGCGCCAGGTGTCAACACCAGGTGTGAACTGGCAACACTGAGCTCCAGTTAGCAAGCCCCGGGTGTCAGGTGTCAACACCAGGTGTGAACTGGCAACACTGAGCTCCGGTTAGCAAGCCCCGGGTGTCAGGTGTCAACACCAGGTGTGAACCGGCAACGCCGAGCTCCGGTTAGCAAGCCCCGGGCGCCAGCGGGCGGCGGAGAGGGTTGACGGGAGGGCGTGGTGACTGACGCGCGCTCGGTGCCGTAGCCCGTGTAGTCGACGGCGAGGGAGGCGGCGACGAGGGCGAGCGGCAGGCCGTAGCCCAGCAGGTAGAAGTACTTGCGGCGCGAGCGGCGCCCCTCGAACACCTCCACCAGCATGAGGTAGAGCTGCAGCCCCTCCAGGAACATCCACGCAAACGCCGCCAGGAACAGCAGGTGCAGCAGCGCCGCCAGCACGGAGCACGCCACCTGTGGAGTTGCCGTTACGCAGAATGTGAGTCTTTATTCGGACGTGGAGGGAGAAATCCGATGAGCCAAGAAGCTGTTTGATGACAGATGTCCACCGGTAGGGGGGTCACGGGGGTCAGCGAAACAACACGAGGCATGTGAGTGGGTGGGTACGTGAGCGAGTGGGTGGGTTAGCGTGTGAGTGGGTGGGTTAGCGTATCAGTGGTTGTGCGCGTGAGTGGGTGGGTGGGTTAGCGTGTGAGTGGGTGGGTTAGCGTATCAGTGGTTGTGCGCGTGAGTGGGTGGGTGGGTTAGCGAGTGAGTGGGTGGGTGGGTTAGCGTGCGAGTGGGTGGGTGGCTACGTGAGTGCGTGAGTGCGTGAGCGGATGAAAGAGCGCCAGTGCGAGAAGACGGGTGGTTGAGCGGGCGAGACACACGGAGACAGATAGAGGTAGATCGAGTGGGCGAGCGAGTGGGTGAGAGGACAGGCGAGTGGGCGAGTGAGTGGATGGAGAAGACAAGTTGGTGGGAGCGGGCGCACCGTGTACTGAGTCTTGTTGATGCCCACAAGGAACAGCAGCTGGGCAAGCAGCAGGCTGAGGCACAGGTTCTTGTGGACGGTGTTGCGGTCACTCTGGAGGCCGCTGAAGAAGCAGAAGGTGAAGGTGGCCACGGCGAGGCACACGAGCGACACCAGCACGCCCGCCCACGTGATCACCAGCAGCAGCAGCTCGTGGGCGCGGTGCCCGTACTGGCGGCACGGGACGCAGGCACGGGACACACGGGGGAGGCGTGAGGGCGCGTGGGCAGGTGTACGCACGCATCAGGGACTTCTTTCGCCAAGTGCGAAGCCGACGTGAACAGGTTCTTAAAGACATTAGTTGTCAATTGAGATTTAGATCTAAAAAGGTGGACAAGTGACAAAGACAAAGATCCCCCCGTCCGTATAGACCTTAACAGACTGTACTCATTTAAGGCTGAGTTGACCTAGGGGAGGCCCGGGACCGGTTCAGATAATCGTCACTGGTGTTAGCCGTGAGCGGGAATCGAACTCGGGTCGCCAGGTACGTAGCGCAGCGCGCTAACCGCTACACTACCGCTCCCCATTACATTCACACACGCACTCACACACACTCACACGCACACACACGCACTCACTCACACATGCACGCACTCACTCACACACGCACTCACACACACGCACGCACACGCACTCACACACTCACACACACACGCACTCACACACGCACTCACTCACACACGCACTCACACACGCACTCACATACGCACACACACGCACTCACACACACACGCATGCACTCACACACGCACGCTCACACACATGCACGCACTCACACACGCACACACACACAAGATACTAAGATTACCCGTGTAGCCTTAGCAGACTGGTGGGGCAAGTGCTGTTAGCGAGTAACACCTATGAAGGCTGGCACAGCACACGATGGGGTGGGTGGCCAGCACCACGCCCGGCTAGCTTTGTCTCCCAAGTGGCACAATGTTGACACACCGCAATAGTCACTCACTTGAGGCCGAATCGATTGAGATAATTAGTTGGTGGTCGTGAGTAGCGCAGTGCCCTAACCGCTGGGCCACCGCTCCCCCACAACATAAACATTACCACTATCAAATCAACTACCACCACCTCATCCAAATTGACCACCACCAACATCACCACCATCACCTCCCGAATCTCACCGCACCTTCACGTCGCTCCTCGCCATGAGCACAGCGAAGTTGTTGAGGTGGCTGCAGGAGCAGGTAGTGTGCGTGCTGTTGGTGTGCGTGCTGTCGGTGTGCGTGCTGTCGGTGTGCGTGCTGTCGGTGTGCGTGCTGTCGGTGTGCGTGCTGTCGGTGTGCGTGCTGTCGGTATACGTGCTGTTGGTGTGCGTGCTGTCGCAGCCGTGGCTCCACCAGTCGCCCCTCGTGGTGTGGGATGAGCAGTTCCAGACGCAGCAGCTGCGGCTGAAGTGGTCAGACGTCTGGGGGGGTACGGGGAGGAGGAGGACGGTGACCAACTCGTCATTCAAGCAAGGAGTGGATGCTGGGGATATTGGCCTTGCTGAGGACTTCTGTGTCAGGGATTCTGTCTTGCCACTTGATCCTCAGCAGTTTCCTCAGACAGCTCAAGTGGAGATGATTCAATTTCTTGGCATGGCGCTGGTAGACTGTCCAGGCTTTGCACCCATACAGAAGAGTTGGTAAGACAACAGCCCGGTAGACCTTCAGTTTTGTCTCCTGCTTGATGCCAGCCCTTTCCCATACCGAGTCACGTAGACGCCCAAAGGCTGCACTGGCCTTGACAATCCTGATGTTAACTTCATCATCTATGTTCACAGCGCGAGACAGAGTACTACCAAGGTAAGTAAACTTGTCAACGGCTGAAAGCTTTTGCCCATTCACAAACATGGTGGGCTCAGTGTAGGGTTTCCCAGGAGCAGGTTGGTACAGGACTTCAGTCTTTCGGTAAAGTCACGTATAAATATAAAACAATAAATTAAATAAGATGAGCGACAGCCGGGCGAAGGCGATGATGGACGAGGTGGGCGAGGAGTGCCGCGCAGACGGAGCGGACGAGACGAGTTGACGTGCGTGGGCGAGGTGGGGTTGCGGGCATTGCGACCATTCGATTAATATCTCACACGGGGGAAGGGAGGGGGAGGGCAGTGAGGGAGGCAGGGGGGTGATGGCTCACCCATTGTGCGATTTGGTTCACCCAGGCGGAAGTGCAGTTGCTTAAATCGGGACCTCGTGCAGACCAGGCTCCTGTGATGGCATCGCAGGTGTAGAGCGCCGTGCCTGGCGTGCGCACACAAAGACAAAGATCCCCCGTGTGGACAGACGTTGCTGGGCCAAGTGCTGTTAGCGAGCGCCTATGAGAGACGGCGCGGCACGCGATGGGGTAGGTGGCCATCCACCACGGCCGGCCGCCTTCGTGTCTTCGGCGATGTTGTTTACGAAGCGCACCGTGTTACTATTAAGCTGCTAAACACAAACATTAGTTTAGCAGGTGCCCACTGAGCTGTGTGGCTCTTTGTCCAGAAGTAACCTGGCAACAAGTGATAGCTCAACGAAGTGGATTATCGCGCGGAAATCCATAGCGGCGGCCAAACACTCTAAACGCGTGGCGGCGTCGATTCTAAATGTGGAGGGAAAAACCGGAGGACCCGGAGAAAAATCCACGCGACCACGGGGAGTGAAACATGCAAGCGTCAAATCCACACGCGCCAGGGTTGGGATCGAACCCATGACTACCAGGCGAGGTAGTGAACGTCGAGACCACGGGAGCGGCGGCACAGCGGTTAGCGCGCCGTGTCAGCCTTGATAAGCGCTCGCCAAAGGCGGCCTGCTTGAAGCCGTTTGTGCAAAAGAGCTTCGTGGCCTCATCGGATTTTCTCCGGGATGAACAGAGACTCCGATTACGAAAGATGATGATTCTGCGTGGCAATCGGTTAGCACGCACGCGCAGCGATCATCTGGTCTGGAGTGATATCTAAACTGGCAATGGGTGACTACCAACCTTCACCAATGTCCACTGACCAGCGTGGTGCAGTATGGTCAAACCAACATAGTGTGTCGGTCATGGGAGTTGTTCATCCAGCAGTGGATTGAGAAAGGCCTGTACATTATTATTATAGCTACGATATGATACAATGACACGTAGCAGGCTTTCGCGACCCGTATCATTCATAATAAACGTTTTTGGGTTAGATCGCGTTATTAATGTGTTGCAACCCTCCACCACCCGACACGGCCAATTGGTAAAAAAGTATCACGTTGACAAAAGACAAATAGTTCACTACTTTAGCCCACCGGTGTGTTGAAGAGTGAATCCACAACATTTACAATTTTTCAGTAGCACGACGTTTCGCTGGTAATTACATCATCCAGCATCATCGGGAGATTTCCTAGAATTGTGAAGCCCTCCACTTGGCTTAAATAGAGCAGCAGCAGCAGCAGGATGACGTCATCATTTAACCCATTCAGGTGCAGTGATTTGAGGCGGGGGGGGGGGTATTGTAATTATATACTAGATGAGTAATCAGTCAATTGTTATGATTCCTCTATAAGGAGTTGTAATGTGTATTATATAACTGAACCAAATCACCATACCCAATCAGGTGCAGAAATAAGTGGTGGCGGAGGTGGGGGAGGGTGTTATTGTGATTATATACTACGTTAGTAATCTGTTAATTAGTAAATTACTAACAGAAGTTGCATATCGGATTAATTGTTTATGTGGCAGATGCTATACTGGACAGACGGGACAAAACATCAGCGTAAGACTAGAAGAACACAAAATAAATCGCCACCGTTTGTCTCCCCAGTGGCGATGTTCACACACCACACATGTTCAATCTTCATTTTGGAGCTAATTTTGGAAAGAACCAAAGAATACCACACATGTTACTCGTTTGAGGCCGAGTCGACCTAGGGGAGGCCCAGGACCAGTTCAAATAATCGTCACAGGTGGTGGCAGTGAGTAGGAATCGAACTCGGGTCACCGGGTTCGTAGCGCAGCACGCTAACCACTACACTACCGCTCCCCACACACACACACACGCGCGCGCATCCATAGGTACACACACACGCGCTTGCTGCAGACACACACAACTTTGCGTACGGCAGTAAACGACTGAAATATTAAACCAATGCTTCGCGAAGAACACCTTAGACCTGCAACACATTTGTGTTTTACTTTCCCCGTGGAGGATTGGGGGGGGTGCGTCACATGAGCAGGCACACTGCGTGACGCTTCCGCATACGGGTCACATGACAGAGATGTGACGTCACAGCTCAATTGCCGTGCAAAATCTCTGCATTATTGCGCCCCCCCCCCCTCACCAAAAAAAATACAAAAGTCTATTTTTATCATTTGTTCATGGTGTACAGTCTGGAAAGTACCCACATGGCAAATTTCAAGTTTGTTGCATGTCGGGAAGTACGCTAAACTTTTGAACAGACACACATATCCACAAATTTCCCTTTTATATATAGATTACAATTACAATTCCTTATAGGGGGAAACACATACTAATTAACTGATTACTAACGTAGTATATCATTACAATAACCCCTCCCCCACCTCCGCCACCTCTGATTTCTGCACCTGATTGGGTACGGTGATTGGGTCTAGTTATTAAATGATACACATGTAGGGTCTTCCTCCTGGACACACCGGGTATTTAGATTCACACGGAGACCAGGTCTTTGCTCAGGGCTGCTCGCCGTTTATTTTCTTCCTCTCTCCACACTTCCACCCGACGCGACCCCACGTGAGCTCCCGTCCACGCCTCCCTCCTTCCTCCCTCTCTCCCGAAGCTACTTTTTCTCAACCATCCTGAACACCTCCTCTGTCGGCCAGGGTCTCTGGGGAGGTCTGGACCATGTACCCAAAGCAGCCATACATACACACACACGCTCACATGAAACCACATTGGGGCTCCGCAAGCCTCTCCTCAGCGTGCCTAGCAAGGCGATGTTGAATAATCCTTGCCAGGACCTTTCACGGCACACTGAGGAGTGAGATGCCCCTGTAGTTGTTACAGTCTGTGCGGTCCCCCTTCTTAAAGAGGGGGACCACCAGGACATCCTTCCAATCCTGCGGAACCCGTCCAGTGGTCCAGACTGTTGTTATGATGTCATATAGGGCAGTCATGCTCACACACTCAGAAACTCAAACACCTTCGCACCGTTACCTCCACTCCCCCTCACACACTGTGAGGAGCGCCCCACGCACTTCACTTGTGCTCATCAAAGACAAAGATCCCCCGTAAAACCTTCAACACACTGTTGGGGCAAGTGCTGTTAGCGAGCAGCACCTATGATGGCCGGCGCAGCGTACGAGGGGGTGCTGTGGCCAACACCACCACGCCCGGATCTTTCACGCTCACACTTTCACCCACTCACACACGCACACACTCCCACTCTCCTCTCCCCCCCTCTCTCTCCTCCTCTCTCTCCTCGCCTCCCGCTCTCTCCCCGGCTCTTCGTTTTCCGTCCCTCTTCCCGTGCTCGCCCCTCGTTGGGTCTCCGCGGTGCTCCACTACATCCCCCCCCCCCCCCCCCGTGAAGAAAAATCAGCCGTCCCGGCTGCCAACGTGATGTCAGAGAAGAGGGGGAGAAAAAAAAATGAAATAACATTTTTCGAGCGACCCCTACGACCAGCAGCCAACAACACAACAAGCAGAACAATAACGCGTAGCACAAGAAGGTAGGATAACCACAAGGGACCAGATGGCCCGTGCAGAGGCCCCCCACTCCATGACCCGTCGTGCGGAGGGTGCAGGAAGGGTGCTCAACAGAACAAGCGACTCCTGGGCCTCGTCCCCGAGGCTGGTCCGCCTCCTGGAGTCAGAGCCTGGTCCTGCGGTGGCGTTTCGGTGCGGCGAGACCGCTCCCCCTTGGGTAGGGGCGCAGGCGTGTCCGTGGGGACTAGGTGCTGCGATCCTGCGGGTGGAGCACGGAGAAGATGCACCCTGACGCACTGCCTCACGACACCCGCGACCCGGCTCGTCGGACACATCAGGGGATGATTCAGCGGAACAAAGCACGTATCTCATTATATCTCCTTTGCTGGTGTAGAGGAGTAATATGGGGACGTGACGTCGTGCGCGCTGGGCGGTGCGATGACGCCATGTCTCCTAGTGGTACTTAAGGGGGACCCCGTGGGAGCCCGGGATGGAGAGAGGTTGAAGAGACAGCCGGGGGTAGAGCTCAGGGAGTCTGGAGAGAAGCCGACTCAAGTTGTGGAAGGTGCTGCTCTCCCCGGTCGGTCGGTGTTGGCTGATCCCCCGATCCGACTCGAGGCAGAGAGCCCAAGAGCTAGCCGAGCTAGGGACAGACAGAACCAGTGTAGGTAACCTACCCCTGGTAGAAGTTGTCAACAACCCCTATTAATAAACCAGCACAAGCCCTTACAAGAAGACCTGCCTGCGCGTCGTCATTTGCACCTCAACACCAGGACCAAAATATAGTAATAGGGTTTTTCCCCCCTTTTTTCTGGCAACAAAACTGAAACCTTCTTAGAAGGAATCAGGTCCGCATTAACCGCAAGACTTGTGGTAAAAATGCAACAAAAAACACACTGATAATATATGCATTGTCCTTGAAACTGATTGGTCCACACCAAGCCATCTCAAGGACAATGCATATATTATCAGTGTGTTTTTTGCTTGCATTTTGACCACCAGTATTGTGGTGAATGCGGACATGATTCCTTGCAAAAAGGTTTCAGTCTTGTAGCCAGAAAAAATCCTATTATCAAGGCACGTACCTCTTCAACCGAGAGGGCTGCACAATCCGACGGTGCCGGCCGAATTGGATGCGCACGCACTACGGCCTCCGGACCTCTAAAACCTCAACTGGACCCTGCCACGGCCGATATCGTTTACAGGACGTCCCCAGGGGCACCTGCGGGCAATGCAGCCAGGCCTTATCACCGATTCAAGAGCCGAATGGCTCACAGGGCTATACCTAATAAATGAACTTTGAATTTTGAACCAACCTCCGGACCCCCGGGGCACCGTCAGCCTCTCACTTGCCGCTTGCCGGCTGGCCGAGTTACTTTCCGGGGCCTCCTGCGACCTGTTGAGACGCAACCCGCATGGGGGCGGGCATCGCGGATCCTTCACCGGATGAGCCAAAGCCAGAGGTCGCAACCAGGTACCCGACACCCTACCCGATACCCGGCTACCCGTACCCAAGCGGGTACGGGTAGCCGTTTGCGACCCTGGTGCGGCCAGGTACGGGTAGGCCGCGAGTCACTGGTGAGTAACCGTTTGTCACTCATTTCGGGTAGGGTACGGGTAGGCCGTGAGTCACTGGTGAGTAACCGTTTGTCACTCATTTCACGTAGGGTACGGGTACGGGTAGAGCGTGAGTCACTGGTAAGTAACTGTTTGTCACTCATTTCGCGTAGGGTACGGGTAGGCCGTGAGTCACTGGTGAGTAACCGTGATTTAAAGCTTTCGTGACTGCAGGGATTCATCTTCTTGGTTCTTTCGGTAAAGTCACGTAGAAGGGAAGTAATAAAATAATAAAAATAAAACATAAAATAATTTTATTATGTTTTATTTTTATTATTTTATTATTTCCCTTCTACGTGACTTTACCGAAAGAACCAAGAAGATGGTGAGTAACCGTTTGTCACTAATTTCGGGTAGGGTACGGGTAGGCTGTGAGTCACTGGTGAATAACCGTTTGTCACTCATTTCGCGTAGGGTACGGGTACGGGTAGGGAACGGCTACCCGTACCCGGCCGGGTACGGGTACCCATTTGCGACCCTGGTGCGGCCGGGTACGGGTAAGGAATCAAAACCCGTTTGCAACCTCTGGCCAAAGCCTAATTGGACGTGCATCGGGGACTCCGGTTCCCTCCCGTACGTAAAAATAAGGGGGAGAATCCCGTGGAGGCACGAGGTGCCAACCTGTACGCCGCGAATATCCCTGAGACGTGCAGGTCCAAATCAGACTGGGACGTGTCCACCTGGTGACATAGCATAGACGTAAGGGTGTGATGCAATCACTCTACCATCCCATCGGTTTGAGTTTGGTAGGGGGACGTCCTGATTTCCCCCGTGCCCCAGGAGGTGGCAGACCTCCTTGAGCAACCTGGAGGAAAAATGTCGGCCCTGGTCAGTCAAGAGTTGCTCGGGGGGGCTCCCTTGTCCAACACGTAGTCACGCACAAAGGCATCGGCTACGGACGTGGCCAACTGATCTGGCAAGGCCCATGCCATAGGCCAACGGGTGAGATACTCAACCCCGACCAGGAGATAGTTATGGCCTCTTTTTGAAACCGGGAAGGGGCCCAGGGTGTCGAAAGCCCGTTGACCCGTCTGCAGCGGGGACACATCCTGCCGAACCGGCGGCTTATGACGGGCAGTCCTGGCAACCTTTTACCAAAAGTGCCACGTCATCCTCCATACCCGGCCAATAGCAGTCTTCTGAAACCCCAAGTGCATCACTTTACCGTGAACAACCCGGCTAAGCTTCCCGCGGAGGACCGTGGGCAAGACGACACAATACCTCTGGGATTCTGCGTCCCACTGAATGAGGAGGACCGTACAGGAGGGTCAATAACGGAGCCCTCGCAACAGACTTAGGGGTCGGCCACGCGCGCACGCACTCAGTTTTGTTGGGATCGGTAGCCACCCCTGATGGGCTCACGACGTGACCCAAGCACTTAACCGACGATTGCAGGAAATGGCATTTTTGGGGATTAACATTGAGGTTAGCGGCCCACACCTTAATGAAGACCGACCGCAACTGTTGTAGGTGTCCCTCGAACGTCCGGCTGAAAACGATGACATCATCCAAGTATGTGAGGCACGAGTCCCATTGAAGACCCGCTAAGAGCATCTCCATAAGATGCTGAAAAGTGGCCGGGGCGGAATGGAAACCCATCGGGAGGCAGTTAAAATGGTGTCGGAAGTGGCCGTTTTGGGCTTAGAGTCCTCATCCAACGGCAGCTGCCAGAACCCCGACAACCAGTCCAGAGTTGAGCGCCCAGCGACAGTGTGGCCGATGCGAACAGCTGGCCGAGTTCGCCGAGCTGGGCGGCTGGGGAGCACCACCGGCCGCCTCCTGTGCTGTCAGCAGCGGCGCAGAAGGCCGCATCTCCAGTGTCCCCGACTCCGTCGATGGCGTCGTCTTCGTCCGAAAGCACCGCTGGTACGTTCTTCCTCTTAGCAGTCGCTTTTGACACGATGCCAGCTAATGTTTATGTCCCTGTTGCGAAGGTTCGACGGCCACTTCCGACATCAATTGTAGAGTCTTCATGCTGGACACCCCGGGTATTTAGATCCACGCGGAGACCAGGTCTTCGCTCAGGGCTGCTTGCCGTTTATTCTTTCTTTCTCTCTCCACAGTTCTCACCCGACACGACCCCTCGCTAGCTCCCGTCCACATCTCCCTCCTTCCTCCCTCTCTCCTGAAGCTACCACGCTCCATCTCCACTCCCACCTCCTTCCTCCCTCTCTCCCAAAGATGACGCCATCTGGTCCAACCCCTGGATCACTGCTACACTACAGTCAGTAGAGCCTACCACGCAATCCCCCGAGCAGCACTGGGACACTCTGACCATGCCATGGTCCACCTGATTCCTGCATACAGGCACAAACTAAAGCTCTGTAAACCTGCTGTGAGGACATCGAATCAGTGGACCAGTGAGGCTATGGAGAATCTGCAGGCGTGCTTGGACTGTACTGACTGGGATATGTTCACGACTGCTACCAATAGCCTGGATGAACTCACAGAGGCTGTGACGTCGTACATCAGCTTCTGTGAGGATTGCTGTATTCCAACAAGCACCAAGGTGAACTTCAACAACAACAACAAGCCCTGGTTCTCAGCAAAGCTCAGAAGGTTGAGGTTGGAGAAGGAGGAAGCGTTTAGGAGTGGGGATAGAGACAGATTCAAAGAGTCGAAGAAAAGGTTTAGCAAGGCGGTGAGAGAGGCTAAACGACTGTACTCAGAGAGACTAAAACACCAGTTCTCTGCTAACGACTCTGCTTCTGTCTGGAGAGGGCTCAGGCAGATCACCAACTACAAGCCCAGAGCCCCCCACACCACTAACGACTCCCGCCTAGCCAACGACCTGAACGAGTTCTACTGCAGATTTGAAAGACAATTGGACTGTCCTGAACTACCCCTTCCCACCCAAGAGGCCCCTATCCCACCCCACACTACAGAGACAACTATCTCCATTCAGGAGGGAGAAGTTAAAAAAACTTTTCAAGAGGCAGAACCCACACAAAGCAGCTGGGCCGGACTCTGTCTCTCCAGCGACCCTCAAGCACTGCGCTGACCAGCTGTCTCTGGTGTTCACCAACATCTTCAACGCCTCACTGGAGACACGCCATGTACCAGCCTGTCTCAAGTCCTCCACCATCATCCCTGTGCCCATAAAGCCAAGGCCAACAGGACTTAATGATTACGGATCCGTCGCCCTAACCTCTGTGGTAATGAAGTCTTTTGAGAGCCTGGTGCTGGCACACCTCAAAGCCATCACAGACCCTCTCCTGGACCCCCTGCAGTTTGCCTACAGAGCCAACAGGTCTGTGGATGACGCAGTTAACATGGCCTTCCACTTCACCCTACAGCACCTGGACTCCACCATCATCGCTGCCCTGCTTCAGGACAAGCTCTCCCTGCTGAACGTGCCCGACTCCACCTGCAGGTGGATCACAGACCTCCTGTCTGACAGGAAGCAGTGCGTTAGGCTGGGAACACAAGTCTCCGACTCCCGGTCCATCAGCACCGGATCTCCTCAGGGCTGCGTCCTTCCCCCTGTGCTCTTCACCCTGTACACCAACAGCTGCACCTCCAGTCACCCCTCCGTCAAACTCTTGAAGTTTGCGGACGACACCACCATCATTGGGCTCATCTCTGGTGGGGATGAGTCTGACTATAGGTGGGAGCTTTAGAAAGAAGGCTGCTGTCTCTGGTGTAGGCCGACACAGACTGAGACAGCGAGACAAAGGGGGGCGAGTAGGGGGGGGATACAGAAAGAGAGACTGAGACAGCAGGAGATAGACAACCGGAGAGAGATAGACAAAGAGGCACAAAGAGATAAAGATACAGAGAGAGGGTGACAGAGAAAAACAGACAGGCAGAGAGAGGTCTACAGACATAAGACCATGAGACACAAAAACGGAGACCGAGGGGACAGGGGGCAGAGAAAGCGACACACACAGACACACACACACAGACACACACACACATACACACACAGACACACACACAGACACACACAGACACACACACACATACACACACACACATACACACACATACACACACACCACCTCTCATACACACAGACACACACACAGACACACACACACGCAGACACACACAGACACACACACACACACACAGACAAATAGAAAGAAAGATGGAGCTACAGCCATCGGGAGACATGAGAGAAACACACACGCAGATAGAGACACTGAGACAGAGGAAAATGTGGGAGACAGAGACACGGACACAGACGGAGATGTGAGGGAAACACACACGCAGATAGAGACATTGATACAGAGGGAGACAGAGGGAGACAGAGGGAGACAGAGGGAGACGTGAGAGACAGAGACACAGATAGAGACTCGGAGACAGAGGGAGACCGAGGGAGACGGAGGGAGACGGAGGGAGTCGAGCGGAGGCGGCAGGCGGGCAGACTCACCAACGGCGCCTGCAGGACAGGGCCTCTCCGCCGTCTTGCCCCGCAGCAGCTGGGGCCACTGGACGGCGTGGGCGAGCGTGGGGGGACAGGACGTGGGCACGCTGGTGCTGCCCTGGCCACCGTCAGCGGGCGCCACGTCTCCCGGTGTCACGTCGGTCGTGTCCTGCGGTGGAGACGCGCCATTGAAGAGTCGAGCGCAAGTGTTGTAAGTTGAACCTCTTTCGCACCGTACGGAGCCAACCGTGCCGATCGGAGATGCAGTGCGCCAACCATCACGCCACCGCTCGCCACCACTACCATGTTTTTACACTCCGCGCCAGGTACTTATTTGAGGCTGATTCGATCTGGGAAAGGAGTCCCAGGACCGGTTCAAATAATCGTCACCGGTGTTGGCCGTGAGCGGGAATCAAACTCGGGTCGCCGGGTTTGTAGCGCAGCGTAGCGCTAGCCGCTACACCACTGCTCCCCACCACCATCACCACCACCACCACTACTGCCAACACTATTACTGCTACCACCACCACCACCACCGTTACCTGAGGCAGTTGCGTAGGGATGGGCGGCACCATTGCCACGTGGCTCCGCGGAGGACTTGCGGTGCTGCCTCCGCCGGAAGGCCCTATCGTCGAACTCTCGTGCACTGCATTGTGGGAAACACAAAGAACAACGGCCATATTGAGGACACGGGCGCAACCAACTGACATTTACACAATCGACGGTTGGCTACATGCGGCGCGAAAACAGTTCAACGCACAAACATTCACAACCCAAGAGCAGCGGCACAGAGCTCCCAAATGTCCTGGATTGGACGAACGTCAGAGGTCGCAACCGGGTACCCGATACCCGTACCCTACCCGATACCCGGCTACTCGTACCCGGCCGGGTACGGGTACGGGTAGCCGTTTGCAACCCTGGTGCGGCCAGGTACGTGTACGGGTAGGCCGTGAGTCACTGGTGAGTCACCGTTTGTCACTCATTTCGCGTAGGGTACGGGTAGGCCGTAAGTCACCGGTGAGTAACCGCTTGTCACTAATTTCGGGTAGGGTACGGGTAGGCCGTGAGTCACTGGTGAGTAACCGTTTGTCACTCATTTCGCGTAGGGTACGGGTACGGGTAGGCCGTAAGTCACTGGTGAGTAACCATTTGTCACTCATTTCGCGTAGGGTACGGGTAGGCCGTGAGTCACTGGTGAATAACCGTTTGTCACTCGTTTCGGGTAGGGTACGGGTACAGGTAGGATACGGCTACCTGTACCCGGCCGGGTACGGGTACGGGTACCCATTTGCGACCCTGGTACGGCCGGGTACGGGTACGGGTAAGGAATCAAAACCCGTTTGCGACCTCTGACGAAGGTTCCCGGTTTCAGGAAGGGCATCCCCGGTGTCCCGAAGAGTTCAAAGTTTGTGCCGCTTCATAGTTCGACCCGTGGGGGGGGTCGGGGGGGGGCTACAAGGAGGACTTCTGACGCACCTCCGATTAGCGCAGTCGGCTACGTAGGGCGCGGAAGAAAGTTCCAACGTACGCACACATACTGCCCCGATCACTACCATCGAACAAAGTCGGTCACTGTGTGAAAAACAAGAACAGGTTTCACCCCTTTCTTGCAATCAAACAGGAGGTGTTCAGATGTTGAAACCCCAAATAGACGATGCCTTTTGCAAGGAATCAAGTCTGCAACAATCACCCACGGTACTTGTGGTAAACATGCAAACAAACGTGCTCTGATAACACTGTGTAACAATTTGTTTTTGTTCCTGGGTAGTAAGCGATATTTCCTAATTGCTTCTGCCTAAAAGTACAGAAAATGGCTATTATTCCCAACAAACTTTGCTTTTGTGACCAGGACAGTGGTATTTTTAAATTTACCTATTTTCCAGAACATTCCAGATAAAGTTGGGTGAGGGGCGGTGGCCGGGGGGGCGAGGAGGGGAGACGAGAGGGTGGGGAGGAATGAATGACTGGGGAATCTGTCGCGCACCGAGGGCCGAACAGGACTTCAAACACCTCAGTCCATCCTGTCACTGCAAGGTTGTAATGAAACGAACGTACTGTAAGTGGTCATGTTGAAAAGGTGTGGAGCTAGGTTTTACCCCGAATTTAAACAAAACTACTAAACTACTTTTTTATTTTACCAGGTAAGGCCCCACTGAGCTATGTAGTTCTTGTTCAGAAGCGACCTGGATATCACAAATGATAGCTCAACCAAGTGGCTCATCGTCACGTGGAGATTTATAGCAGCCAAACACTCTGAACGCGTTGATGTTGATTCTAAATGTGGAGGGAAACACCAAAGAACACGAAGAAGAATCCACACGACCAGAGAGAACACGCAAACTCCAAATATACAGCAGACATCAGGGTTGATTTCGAACCCATGCCCCAATTTAAGAGTTTTACTCTTACGAGGTCACCCTGAGTGAAGTTGCTGCACACAGAAAACAAGACGAGGCGGTGATGGGAGCGACTTGAGAGCGTTGCGTCGTTTAACGATTAGTGCCACGAAAAAAAACTGCCCACGGCGATGGATAACAATCGTCTGTAGTTGGCCTCATGCGGCTGTGTGCCTTGTGAAGTGAAGCCACAGGCCACAGATGGGTCCTACCTCTGGTTCAAAAGGTATTCCTACCCTCTGGTCAGTTTTGAACGAGCAGCTGGATTTAATCACTCACTCTGAATGGAATTACACTGTCCTGTGCGATAGACTTGTCCCCGCCATAGGAAGGTGGAATTCCCACCGCTGGCTCAGGGTTGTGAGCGGGAGATGAGCGCCAATGCCTCAACGCTCTTTCTGAGCAAGAAAATCACTTTTGAGTCGTTGTGACGAATGTGAATGCAATAGCGAGTGTCTGTTGACAACCAACTAAACTCCCTTCTCTATGCTTGCAAATTGTGCTCCGCTCTAATGGAACATCTCTCTCCGTGGTGAGATGTTAACTACCTCGCCTGGTATACAGGAGGTCGTGGGTTCGGTCCCGAACCTGACAACTGCTGTTGTATATTTGGGGTTTGTGTGTCTCTCTCTCTCTCCGTGGTGAGATGTCAACTACCTCACCTGGTATTCGATGGGTAGGTCGCTATGTTGGGCCAAAGTGTGTCCCCGTACTCCCGCCTCTCAAAGGAGTCTGGCTAGTGTGGAAGAGTAGGCCAAGTACCCTCTCTAGAGCTCCCTCGAGTAGAATCCCTTCCATCAGCAGTGACATGAGCAAGCAAATTTATTTTTATTCTCACCACCATTATTATTGTTGTGATAATTCCATCGACACCGCCGTAGGACTGCGAGACACAGCGGGACTCTTGACTGCAATCCCACCGCTACGCTACCGCTCCCCACCACCCACCCTTCTACACCCCCCCCCACTCCTCCAACCCACCCCCACGCCGCCGCCTCACCCTTCCGCTCACCTGTAGTGGGATCCAGCGGGCCGAAGTGCAGCGTGTAGCGCAGCACGTGGTGGTTGTTCCACACGTAGAGGGCGCCGTCGCGCGGGTTGTACTGCACCGACGTGATGAACTGGAACGGGTTGGGGAACGGGATGGAGACGCGCGCATCCCGTCGCGAGTTGGTGTCGTACACGTAATCGATGCGGTCGCTCGTCCCCCCCCCCACCCCTCCTCCTCCTGCGGTGCCGTTCGCCGCTCCGTCGCCGTCATCCTCGTAAGTGGAGCGCAGGACGTAGAGGACGCCGCACGCCATGAAGGCGTCGGAGGCCGAGCGCTTGTCGTAGGCCGTCTCAAAGGAGGCCTCGACGCGCAGCGTGTACGGGTTCAAGCGGCTCACCACCACGCGCCCCTCGTTCTGTTCCGTGGCGTAGATGACCCACAGGCCGTTCTCGTCGGCCGCCAGGTCCATGTCGGACTTGCCGCCCCAGCGGTAGGGCGACGTGTCGTAGTAGTTGGCGTTGGGGACGACCGCCTCGCCGCTCTTGACACGCGTGCCCAGGTCGAACTTGACGATTCTGCGCGTTCGCTCCTGCGAGGGGGAGGTCAGGTGAGCGTGTGTGTGTGTGGCGGAGAGGTGGGTGTGTGTGTGAGGGAGAGGGGGTGGGGAGAGGGGGTGGGGAGAGGAAAGGTGAGAGTGAGAGGGGGGGAGAGGAGAGTGGGAGTGTGTGCGTGTGTGAGTGGGTGAAGGTGTGAGCGTGAAAGATCCGGGCGTGGTGGTGTTGGCCACAGCACCCCCTCGTACGCTGCGCCGGCCATCATAGGTGCTGCTCGCTAACAGCACTTGCCCCAACAGTGTGTTGAAGGCTTTACGGGGATCTTTGTCTTTGATGAGCACAAGTGAAGTGCGTGGGGCGCTCCTCACAGTGTGTGAGGGGGAGTGGAGGTGAAGGTGTGAAGGTGTTTGAGTGTCTGAGCGTGTGAGCGTGTGTGTGTATGTATGGCTGCTTTGGGTACGCGGTCCAGACCTCCCCAGAGACCCTGGCTGACAGAGGAGGTGTTCAAGATGGTTGAGAAAAAGCGACAGGCTCACTCTCATCAGCTACAGCATCCCACGTCAGAGAATGAGAAGGCTTACCGCAGCCTTTGCTCGTAGGTTCGGAGAGCCGTGAGGCGCTGCAATGATGGGTGGTGATCGCGGGTTGCTGAGGAAATGAGATCTGCCTCAATGGCCCGCGAACACAATTCGGTATTTAACTCCATCAAAAAGTAACCTGCAGCGCCACACCTATTACCATCACTAGGGGAAAGAACGATGATCCAATCTCAGACCCCCAGGAACAGGTTTGCAGATTTGCTGAGCATTTCTGAGGTCCTGGGGGAGGGGGAATCCCTCAGCCTGGAAAACATCATGGCACAAAGTGGGGATGACCCTGCTGAGGCTGCGGTGCCTCATATATTGGAGGAGGAATTCACCCCCTGTGAGTGGCTGGCTGAGGTGCCATCCGTTGAGGAAGTACTGAAGGCGATCCAGAGTCTGAGACCAGGAAAGGCACAGATCATCTCCCAAGCGAAATGCTTAGGGAGGGTGGCGTTTGTGCACAGACTACCCTATATGACATCATAACAACAGTCTGGACCACTGGACGGATTCCGCAGGATTGGAAGGATGCCCTGGTGGTCCCCCTCTTTAAGAAGGGGGACCGCACAGACTGTAACAACTACAGGGGCATCTCACTCCTCAGTGTGCCGGGAAAGGTCTTGGCAAGAATTATTCAACATCGCCTTGCTAGGCACGCTGAGGAGAGGCTTGCGGAGCCCCAATGTGGTTTCATGAAAGGGCGGTCCTACACAGAAGCCATATTTTCTGTCCGTCTACTACAGCAGAAGTGTAGGGAATTCCAACAAGACCTACATCTCTGCTTCATTCACCTGGTCAAGGCCTATGATACCATCAGTAGGCCTGGGCTCTGGGTTGTTCTTCGTGCTTTCGGAGTCCCTGACCCTCTGCTCATGCTCATTAAGGACCTTCATGATGGTGAGCTGGCCCGGGTAAAACTACGTGGCCAGGAGTCAGAGCCATTCCCTGTACACCTTGGGGTGCGACAGGGATGTCCTCTGGCTCCAACATGATTTAACATCTATTTCGACCACGTAGTTCGTGAAGCCTTCAGTAGCTGTACCGGAGGAATTTCCAACTGGTACAGATACAATGGGAGGCTGATCGATGCCCGGGTGCGGTCAAGAGATGGCTCCCTATTGGTCAACCATGTTATGTATGCCGATGCTCTGGTGATTGCTGCTCACTCAGAGGTGGAGTTGGAGGCACTGCTGCTGAACCTGGAACTTGCCACTAAGAGGTGGGGCCTTACCATCAGCCCCACCAAAACTAAGCACCTGCCTGGGTATTTTGTACCATCGGACAATCCACTCCCACAACTCACAATCGGTGATGCGGCAGTTGTGTAGAGAGTGGAGAGTTTCCCATACCTGGCCAGTGTGCTCATGACCGGCTCCAGCTTAACAGCAGAGGTCTCACTCCTAATCAGTCGAGCGCCATTATCTTTTCATCGGCTGCATTACGCTGTGTGGAAGCTACCTGGTCTCTCGCTCCACATGAAGCTTCAGGTCTTGTCGGCCGCGGTAATTTCCTCCCTTCTCTACGCTTGCGAAACGTGCACCCCCCTAATGGAACATCTTCGCCGGTTAGAAACATTTAGGCTCCCTATTGGTCAACCACGTTATGTATGCCAACGACCTGGCAATTGCAGCTCACCACACAAAGTGGCTTATCACGTGGCGACGTAACAGCAGCCAATCGCTCTAAACGTGCATGGATTCTAAATCAGGTGGCCAACATCTCTCCGCCGCGCCGGGCACCGACCTTGTTGAAGAACATGGCTCCATCGTACACCACGAAGCCCGTGCCGTCCACTCGGTGCGGCAGCTGGTAGTTGGTGAGCGGCAGCCCGGCCGCCATGTC